>NC_136491.1:145372993-145532993 GCF_053919585.1 Euprymna scolopes
CACTCTTTGTGAGAAGAGCTCCATTCATTGTCATTGTTTTACTTGTTTCTTTGTCCCTAATCGTTCAGCTCATTTTTTCCATTGATTAATTATGGTTATAATGCACAGTAATGGTGATAGAGAATCACTTTGGAAGATTCATTTTTGTATTTTGATTTCAGTTATTATTATTATTGGCTCATATGGAGCTTTCACACAAGTCAACAAACGATCTGATTGGAAACATGTGGTGTTCTCTGGAAGCTGAGTGACAACAAGTCTCTCCAAACGTCCAGCTCTCTCCACCTCCTTCGATAGCATTTGCAAATGAATTTGCATCATCGCAACAGCTGCTTACCATTGATTTCTCGCTGGTAGTGGCCATTGGTTTATACTGGAATTTGAGTGGCACTCAGCCTCCCCAAGGTCCCAGTTTTCTTTGCGCTTGTCCAGCCGAGGTCTGGTTGCCGCTCGCTCCTCGGTCTTTCAGTCCTTATTGACCCTTCTCGGCCCTTTGGTATAACTGTTTTATTGGGGGGGGGCGGTGATGAAACAATGGAGGGATGCACGCTGAGGGGGTGTAGACCTTGTAGATATGCAGTTTTGGTGTTCTTCCTTATCTATAATGCTTATTCGTTATATTGCCTTGTATTATTCTCCGCATTCACGGGGTTTCCTTTATATTTTAATCGTTTTTCTTAACGTTAGTCGTTGTACTTTTGCAGTTATTCCTCTGATTCCAATTTCTGACATTCTTTTTTTGAATTTTTTCGGAATTGTTCCTAGTGCTCCTACTATTATCGGTACTATTTTGATTTTCTTCATCATCCAAACCCCTTTTAAATCTCTGGCTAGCTCTGTGTATTTGATTCGTTTCTCCTTTTCTTTCATACTCACCCTGTGGTCAGCTGGGACAGCGAAGTCTACGATTTAACAGGATTTTTTTTCTTGTTAATTATTACGACATCTGGTCTTCTTGCTTGGATGGGTTTATCCGTCTGTATGTCAATGTCCCATAGGATTTTGTGGTTCTCGTTTTCGAGTGCTGTTGCGGGTTTATGCTTGCCTGTACGCTCAAAATGCAGTCGTTTGCACAATTCCCAGTGTATCACCCTCCCCACTTGGTCATGCCTGTTTTTGTATTCCTTTTGGGTAAGTTTGCTGCATTCGCTTACTATATGGTTTATCGTTTCGTCTCTTTGTCCACAGAGTCTGCATTTGCTGTTTTATTGTGTTTTATCGATCCTTGCTTTGATATAGTTGGTTCTTATCGAGTTATCTTGTGCTGCAGTTATTTGAGATTCAGTTTCGCGGTTTATATGTCCTTTTCGCATCCATGCCCAGGTTTTTTCGTTATTCTCATCTTTTGTCATTCTTATGAATCTTCCGTGGATTTGTTTCTCTTCCCACTTCTCTTTTCTCGTTTTGTCATTTGTATCTCTGTTTTCTGTTTTGTTGTTTTTTTTCAGTGTCTCTCGCTGCAATAATTATCCTTTCTGTGTTTTGCATTATGTATTTTTCTAGTACTTTTTTCGTGTCCTTCACACAGTCTTCTATACAGATCAATCCTCTCTCGCCGTCTTTCCTTTTCACGTAGAGTCTGTCAATATCGTCCTTTGGGTGTAGTGCATTATGCATGGTCATGAGTTTCCTGGTTTTCTGGTTGAGTTGTCTCAGTTCTTCTTTTGTCCATCCTATAAACGGCCCAGAGTATCTTACTAGTAATACTGCCCATCTATTTATACCTTTTATTAGGTTTCTGCTATTTAATTTCGTTTCCAGGAGTTTTCTTGTTCTCCTGTGGTATTCCTTTCCAATTTTATCTTTCATTTCTGTTTCTGTGATGGTGTCCGCTTCCAGAATTCTCAAGTATTTATAGTTGTCTTGTTCCCTTAGGTCCCTCATTTCTGTTTGGTTGAGTAGTTCCATGCCTTCTGTCGTTTCCAGTTTTCCCTTTCTTATAACTAGTTGTGCGCACTTTTCCATTCCAAATTCTATTTGGATATCTTGGCTGAAGATCCTATTAGTGTTAATTAGTGTCTCTAGCTCCTTTTTGTTCCTTGCAAAAAGTTTCAGATCGTCCATGTAAATCAGGTGGTTCATTTTTTCCTCTGTATTGGAGAACTTGTATCCGGCTTGGCACTTTCTCAGAATACTGTTCAAGGACATCATGGCTATGATGAACAGTAGTGGTGATAGTGAGTCTCCTTGGAAGATGCCTCTTTGTATGTTAATTTCTGTTATGTGTTGTCCATCAGCTGTCAATTCCAGTCTCCGTGTTTTCATTGCATTTTCTATTACATTGGTGATCTTGCTTGGTATTTTATGCATTTGTAGGCATTCTATTATTCATGCTCGGGGGATCCTGTCGTACGCTTTTTTGTAGTCGATCCATGCCATGGCTAAATTCTTTCTCTTCCTTTTTACCTCCTTTAGGATCTTTTGATCTATATAAAACAAGTCATATGTTCCACCTTTTCTGTTTTGGCATCTTGTCTGTTCCTCGGGGATGAGTCCACGGTTATCAGGGAGTGGTAGATTTTTTCCCTCAGTTGTGCTGTCTGTATCTTCCACATAGTTGGTAAGCACATGATTGGCCTACAGTTGCTAGGGACGGTTCCTTTCTCCGTGTCCTTCTGTAGCAGTGTAGTTCTACCTTTTGTTATCCAGTCTGGTACGCTTGCTTCCTGTATGCATTTTCTCAGGTTTTGGGCTAGCCTTTCGTGTAAGGTTGTGAATTTTTTGAACCAGTATGCATGTATCCCGTCGTGCCCCGGTGCTCTCCAGTTTGCCATTTTTCCTATGGTTTTCTTTAGGGTTTCCTTGCTGATTTCATTCGCTGTTTCTTCTTCTATTTGTTGTAACTCTTCTTTCATGTCTTTCAGCCCCTCGGCATTTCTATCGTGATCTCGCCGCTCTTCCCATATTTTACTCCAGTAGGGTTTTTTTTTGTCGGATTTGGTTGTTCTGTTTTTGATTTTTCCTCCGTTCACATTTTGGTAGAATTGGCTTTCATTAGTTTCAAATGTTCTGTTTTGTTTGCATTGTTCAGATTTATATCTATATCGTCTCAATCTCGCTTCTTTTTCTTTTTTTTTTGGTCCAGTTTTTCATGTTTCTTGTTTAGCCTCTCCCTATCAGTTTCATTTCCAATATTCCGTTTTCACCATATTGCTTTCTTCCTGTTGATCATTTTGGTTTGTTTTTTATGTTTGTGTATTTGGATTTCTAGTCTTATTTCCCATCCAGGTTTTGTCGGTCCGCTTGTCCCCGGTTGTTTTTCTGATTTGAGTTTCATATTTACCATTTTGGCGCCTGCGTAAATTAGGTTGTTTAAGTCTGTGATTGTATTTGTTGGGATATGTGGGAGGAGTTTGTTAACATTCTCTGTTTCTGTTTTTAATTTATTCTGCTCTTGGTTCCTTAACCATGGGAGCTTTGTTTTTTCCTCATTCATGAACTGTATTATTTTATTTATTTTATTTGTTTCATTTTCTATTAGTTCTGTTTCATTGTTCTCGGTTTCCACGTTTGTAGATTTCGTTCTTTGTTGATCCTTGGCCTTTGGTGTTTTTACCTGTGGAGCTTCAACTTGTGGAGTTGCTCTACGTGTAGTTCCATTGAGGGATGCTTCTTGTTCAGTTTCATCATTTATTTTTCGCTGAATTTCTGTTAGTTCTAGTTTAGAGAACCAACCTTTCTTGAGTATCATTCTTGCTTGGTCCGCAATTCTTTGTTCTGTCGTATGGTAGTCACTGGATAGGTCCCATAGTTCTTTCATTCGTTTCCGATAACCTCCATATCTATATTTAGGATGACTTCTATAGTACCATTCCATTACGAGTCTATTCTCTTTTGTTGTCCATTTCTTTCTTCGGTTTTTTTCCTATGTTTGTTCGGTATCATTTTGTTCCCTGAAATTAGAGGTTATACTTACCTGTTCAGCGTCCATGTCATTTGAGTTTCTGAAACTAGAAAGTTGGCCAACATTCGCAGGATGACGACCGGGTCCCCCATGCTGGCTACCGAAGGAGCACCTGCCGATCATGACACTCAGATGTTTCTTCTGGGTCCCATGGTTTGGATTATTTGTAATTGACATTTTTCATGTTTTGGTATTTGTGGCAACACCGAGCCCAGAATTGTTTTACCTGTGGTTCTGATGCAGGGATAGTGTAAAGCTCCCGTGTATCCAAGAGGTATCGTGCACTATCACACATACATATGGGACAAAAATATATAAAATAAATAAATAACTAAGTATTCTACTCAGGAAAAGTCGAAAGTCATGCTCTGAAAGAGGGCGTTTGAAGATAGGTCAACCTTACACCATACTGTTTAGCCACTGGAAATGTTGTATGGGAAAAGAGGAGGGCAATTTTCCCCGCCGCTTTGGTAGTATTTAATTCCCTCGTTCAAAGGCGGGGCAAATTTCTACGTCCATATCGTTAGGAAGTCTGGTTTCTGTTATGAATTCGAACTAACATTTAACTAGATAATTCGCCTGTCTCCCGTCTAGCTATTTTCCATTCATTTTTAGAGAATTTCCATTCAATTTCAATTGACAAACAGAATTATCTGTTTATATCGAAACAAAGACTGTTTTCTGAAATTAATTCGTAGTAACATTAAACTTTTTTTTTGTTATAAAAAGACATGAACTCACATTCCGTTGGTTTCTTTAAAAGGATTTCCTGTCACAAGTGTTCTAATATCTTCCCTCTATGGGCTCCAGTCTTGAGTTAAATCCCAGGTCGTTGGTCAGTAGAGGTTAAGAGTTAGGAGGGGGTGGAAACAGTCCTTTCTAGTACAAACATACGCATATGTATATATATGTATACACACATCCACATACGCAAACATTCTGCCTGTCTTTGCCACAAAAGAATAAAGAGTTACTCCTTTTTTTGCCCCGTAACAAATTTCGCTAGTCGCCCGTCTAGCTATTTTTCCATTCATTTTTAGAGGATTTCCATTCAATTTCAATTGACAAACAGAGTGATACGTTTATATCGAAACAGAGATATATTATTATTATTATAGCTATTTTTATTATTATTATTATTATTATTATTATTATTATTATTATTATTATTATTATTATTATTATTATTATTATTATAACGGTTGTTTATCTGTTTATCTTTTTTTACTTAAATATTTCTGGTGGTACCAGATTAGACTGTCGGAAGATACCGGATTCCTGACCTAAAATGCATTAAACATTCATTTTTTCCTTTATAAAACGCAATAATGTTTTACACAGCCAAAGCACATCAACTGTCATATATAAAATTACTTAACAAAACGTCATGAATGCATATTCGAAGACATCAGGACGAATGGAAACAATGCCGATATAAGCGGATATATATATATATATATTTTTTTTCACATTCTATATAATACTCCCCACTCTCTCTCTCTCTCTCTCTCTACCCCTTTCATATATTCCTATCCGTGTCTTGTTGAACAGCTTAAACCCTTCTAACCCCTACCGCCTTCTAATGTTTATCAAATCTTGAAACTTAAAATTGGAATTCTCCCCCGTCCTCTCCTTACCATCTCTCTATCTATTTCTCTCTCTCCCCCTCCCTATAGTCCTATCCATGTTTAGCTGAATTTCTTAAACTCCCCCTAACTCCTACAACTGTTTAATGTTTATTAAACCTTAAAACTTAACTGTTGTCGATGTCCACCCCCAGTTTTTTCTCCCTTTTCTTCCACTCTTTTTTCGTGTTACATCTAATATCATTTTCCAATCATAATGAGCATTTCTGTAATGTCTGATGAAGTTACTGGATCGTTAATACGATTCGGTAACCGAAACATGTGTAACTAAGTAGATAAATCGATAACAACCCCCCCATCATATATATATATATATATATATATATATATATATATATATATATATATATACCTTCATCAATAATTCATACTGACTTACGAATTCCCTTAATTGTTTTTTTTTTAAATTCAAACAATACCTACATGTTATCGCCTTAAACCAGCACTAATTGCCAGATTAATGCTGGATTGGAAACGCAGATTATTTCATTTCGGCCCCGACCGCCAGTGTCCGCAATTGTTCAGGGATGGCAGCAAAAACAACCGTAGTTTACTTTTTTACGAAGGTGGGTGGTAGGCTTCGACTGGGCAACGCCAGTTAACGGGTCCTGCTAGTATATATATATATATGTGGGTGAATTTCAATTCTGATTCAGCAACATTTAAGTTTTAAAATTTAATAATTAAATAAACATTGATAACCCTCTTTTTCTGCTTCTTCTAATATCGTTTTTCCAATCATAATAACCATTTCTGTTAAAGTCTGACAAAGTTACTGAATCATTGATACGATTCCGTAACTGAAACATGTGTAACTAAGCAGATAAAACGGTTATATCTATCTATCTATCTATCTATCTATATATATATATACAGAGAGAGAGAGAGAGAGAGAGAGAGAGAGAGAGAGAGAGAGAGAGAGAGCGTGTCAGAGGTGATGAAAAAAATCCAATAAAGTGATCGATCGTATATGTGAGAGCTGAAGATACAATATTTATTACGACACTATATATACATATTTCAAGGTGGTACCATTGGTTTCATTGCACCGAATCAACCATAAGAGGTTGGAAAAAGTCAGCGTAAATTCATCAGCGACATCGAAAAACTGAAACAATGTTTTTTTTCTCTATTTGTTCACTTTGCATCGTTTCAGTTTTTCAATGTCGCTGATGAATTTACGCTGACTTTTTCCAACCTCTTATGGTTGATTCGGCGTAATAAAACCAATGGTACGACCTTGAAATATGTATATATAGTGTCGCAATAAATATATAACCGGCAAATATATATAAATACTAGATCATCAGATTTAATAGCAACACACACAGACAAAATTTTAATAGAAAATCGAAATAAATGAATATTAAATTCTATTAAAATTATCAAAAACTAAAAAAAAAAAATTGAATTTTAACGAGGTTGTTAATAGTTCTCAATTAAAAAGTGAAAGCCATTATTTCATTATTTTAATCCCTTCTATTTTTTTATTCCGCTCGAATGATCCAAGAGTTTGCAAATTGCATTCTGATAATGTGTTTAATTATGTATTCATGACCTGAAAGATTTATTTTCTGCTGCAGATTTTTACCATGTGCGACTTCAAGAACGCAATCCCTGTTATGGACATGCGTCGGAGGCATACATGCGTCATTGAAATTCTCAATGCTGAAAAAAATAAGCCAATCAACATTCAATAGTGTTTTACAATGCAGATTCAGCTGATATCAACACGATAAGGAGACGGATACGCCGACTTAAGAGTCGCAACGGAAATGAGAATGATAAACCGCGCTACAGACTTTTACGACCTACGCATCAAAAATGTTTGGCAAAAGCGCATCAAGGACGGTGGTTACTACGTGTAAAAATAAATTCTGTAGCAGAATCGTTTTAATGATATAACATCTGTCTTTGTAGTTCTTTAACGTTTTAGTTTTGACTGAAAAAAAAGCAGTAGGTCTTGTTTGTGAAACGACCATTGTGTTACTTTCACACAGGTGTTACAAACCAGCTTAAAGGACACTTCAGATTTTAAATGTCAGACTGATAAAAATAGCAGAACTATTTCCATCTTGAGCATGACAAATTAACGAAAATAGTATTTGAAAATTAGTGACGGACCACGGAAAGTAAAATTTCAGATATAAGTATGAAAGGCAGACGAAATGCTATTTCAGGTGAATAAGTGACGGACTAGCAATAATAAAATTTAAACATTTTATATGACATAACGACGGAAATATATCAGACTTTAGCGTGACAAACTGTCGAAAATATATATTATATAGACTTAAGTGAGACACACGGTCGAAAATGTTAGTTTCAATTTAAGCATGACAGATCAACGGATATTCAAGATTAAGCGTGATGACTTAATAAAATGGTATTTCACACTTAAGCATGAGAACGGAAAATGGCATTCATATTGATAAGCGTGACAAGTCAGCTTAAATAGCATTTTAGACTTAAGCAAAGCAGTTCGTTGAAGCTTGTATTTTGACCTAAGCGGAACAGTGCAGTGGAAGCGGTAATTTTAGTGGCTGAAGAATCAAGTGACAGACAAACTATCTCTATTTAGATGTGTCGTCGCATGTAATAAACAAAATGAAACAAAGAATGCGTTGAGATAAAAACAAGTCTGCGTGGGAATCTCGCATTAGTGCTATCAAATAATGATAAAAGTTTTTTTTAGTTGCTTTTTTGCTTTTTTAGATGTTCTTAGAACTTATCAGGTGGGGACTATACAAAGAGGATTATCTTTTTTTTTTTCATAATAATACTGCTGCTTGTTGAAAGCGTGAGAAGTTTTGTCTTCAGCAGATAATCCTGCTATTGAAAATATCTATATAGGTAAGTCTTGTATAAATGCGGAATTCGTTCAGCGCGAAGATCTCGGATTACGGGCTTCGCACATTTTCATCCGACGCTGCAAAATAACATAATCCCAAATAATCCGAAATATTAAAAATTGTATATTCTTGACAGAACATGATTTCGTCTCAGATTTACAACATACAATTGGTTGACATTCAAAAATCTTGGACATTAGCGTTCATAAAATGATGTCACAAAGAAGAAACACCCTATTTTTTTCTTTTAAGCAACCGTCCTCCAAATGTTTTTTTGAGAATTAGGGGCCAAACTCATAATCACATTTTTAGGGGAAAGTTATGCGGCAATATACTTGTTTACATTACATTTAAATTTCGACGGTTCACAACTGTAGCAAGATCATCGGAGCATATTCGGTTGACGTACTTGTAAAACAAGTACATGGATTAAACATAGCGACGATGGGACAGACGATGAAACTTGGTAAATAGCGTGAGGCAAAGTAGGTTAGAGACTGTACTTGTACGGTTTCCACGTGGAAGAGACTAGTCATAGGTGCACCACGCCATATTTGGCGAGCATTAAATATAAACACCCACATGTGGGCTCGTTCCATTATTGGAGGCCATTTTCTTAGAATTCAGAAATTTTGCATTCGATATTAATCCCATCATTTTGCTCTCATGTCGATAATAGAATTTTGTAATAAGAAAATATACCCATCTCGGTCAATCTGGTTAGTTGTGACATCAATTTAGTAGTTTACGTCGTAGATATAAAAAGAAACGCGCATTGGATATAGTAATCTGGTTAGCTGCATCAATGTTTAAAAATCATTCCCCAGGAGCCTATTAATCTCAAGTCGCAAATCTTCCAATGATATAGCTGTTACTGATATTGTTCATGTGCACCGTTCATTCGTTTTGTAGGACTCAGATAATTATTGGTCGCATTTATTTACTCAGTATCTTTCTTGTTAGAATTCTTTCTAGAAAGACATCGAGTACTTATGGAAGGGAGCACGCGAATGTTGCTAAAATTCTCAGATCAAAGTATTTCTGTGGCACGAACTAAATCCGAATTTGGCACATCCAAGTTTTCAGTTCATGTCGTTAACCACTTAGTCACCGTCATCATCCTATTACTTTTTTTTACATGGAGGCCACTACTTATCAAGGCCCGGAAGTCACTCGGGGATAGCGTTATTGCGTGTACCGCAATCAATGGGATACCATCGTAGTAATAGCTAGTATTGGAGATTTGATAAAGTGTTTTACTTAAGGGGCGATTCATCAGGAATTTGTTTATGTTGGACTTGAAGGCATCCAAGTTGTAATCAGATGGGAAACAGGCAAACGGGAGAGAATTACTTATGTCGCTTGCGTCTTTAGAGACATTCCAATCACAATCACCTGAAAGCTACATAGACAAAGCTACATAGACAAAGCTACATGAACAAAGCTACATAGACAAAGCTACATGGACAAGAGTAGCCTGTCCACTGTTTTAGAAATAGTCTTTATTTTGATTGACAGCGTCAAAGTAGTGAGCATAGATAGCAATGACACTAATATTGAGAACAGCACTCTTCAAAATAAAACAAGGATGCTTCACAGGCGACGTAATGCATTGGCACGATCAATAAGAGCGAAGGTAACTCCATGACCACGAAATTTATGAATCTGACCTCTAGTTTGTAGGTGTGATAAGACATCGTGTTAAAGGAAGTTCGATTTTACAACAGTCCGTATTAGAAGTTTGACTTCCTGGAGATAGACTACGTTGTACCGGAAGAGGGAGCATATTATGAGTACTTGGGGTTTGTCGTGCAATTTTCTATATTTTCCAATAAGCAAAAGTAGACCTTGTTTGTCTCATAAAAATCCTAGTGTGTCGATTGAACACTCGAATGACTAGGGTAGTGTCATACGTTGCTAGAGGAGCACGAACGGATATATAGTGTCTTCGGACTAGTAAATTCACTAGTTACCCCCCAATCACAAATATATCTCAGTTGGGAGAATGTCTTGTTTTCGCTAAAACAAGACGATTTGAAGCCGCCGATTGTTGAATCAGATGCGTCTTAATTTTCATCAAAACTTCGATTAGCTGGGTTACGGTCCTATTACTTCGGAGTGTCAGAGGAATCCGTCCTAGGTAGCTCCACTAAGAACTCAAGTTCCCGACATCAGAGTATTGCGATTACTCGTTCAAACCCCTACATCACAGTGAAAAACATCGTAGAATAATATTTCGAATGTCAATTCTTGTTAAAGAAAGAAGCAGTGAAAATATTTCTGACATTTTAACAAAAAAGATGATTTTTTTAACATGTTAAAAAAAAAACATCTTTTAAACTTCGCTTTTTAAAGAATAAGCCAGATAATATATTCCTATATATAAAACGTAAGACTGTCATAACCAATATCTATGGAATTGAGCTATGACTGGCATTTTTCGGAATTCACTAAATAAAGTTTTCACTGATAACGGTGATACCAAATCAGGTTTTCTGACCTAAAATGCACCAACCATTCATGTTATTTATTTTATCACTTTTTAAAACGCAACTATATCATGCAAAGGCAAAATTAAAAACAGCAATTTTCATCTACAAAACAATCAAACCAAACACCATGAATAAATATTTTATGATATAAAGATCTTGAAGCATCAACACTTTTACTAAAATAACCGGATTAGGCATTAGATAATTAGAAAAGGGTTGTTATGCCGCAAAACAAAACAACAAGATTAATTCATAACGGAGATTAAACTGGAAGAACTCTTTATGAATCTTTTTATGATTGCTTCCTTTACAATCTATTCCTTCTTTTACCCACAAATTTCATGTGTTTGTGGTTCCTTTTTTCTCATAAATCTTTTTTCCATTTTTCAGCGTATTTGTTTTATCGCAACTTGCTTGATTCACAAAGGTTATTCTGTTTTATAACAAGTAACAGTATTCGAAGAACAACATCACTATTTTGGAAAATGATTCATTTATAGAAAACCTCGGTGCCCGGCGTTACCCGGGTGTTTGGAGGTGTGTGTTGAGCAAAAAAAAAAAAAAGAAAAAAAGTGGTACTAAGCAGACAGACTCGAACCCGTACCGCGGAGGAAAAGAACGTGAACCCCCCCCCAAACAACGTAAACAGGAAGTTAAAAATGTTTAAATTAAGGCTAGTCAATCGAAAATAAGAGATGACTTTCGAAAATATCGGCGAAAAAAGCGACCCCTCCCTGTAGAAAAGAGCCCAGTTGAGGGTGAAGGAATGGAGTTTAAAGTCAATTTTTCGATATTTGTCGTCCGAAGGGTCAACCTTCAAAACAATATCGATCTCGTGAAAATCCATACCTCTGTCGAAAGTTTCAGGCATACATACATACATACATACATACATACATACATACATACATTTAAACAGACAGGTGAGATTTATATTATAGAAGGCTCCAGTGCTATACACAGAGTAAAAAGCCAAGGAAATAAATTGTTCATTGACTCTTATAATTTTAGTGGTTATAGTAAGGGAGAAGGCTGTCGGCTTGTGTTTTGGCTAAAAAATGATCAGCAATAGGATGTAAATAAATAGTCCAGACATCCAAATTGGCGATTATCTCCCATTATCTCCTGTTCGTAGTTCTGGTATATCTGTTATTTCCATATCCTGAGTATGTTGTAACTGGTTAGTCTTTTGCGATGATCTGAGCAGTCACTTTGTGGTATATGTTGAGTAATTCAGCACAAAATACAGTTTGATCCCACAAGTACCGTGTGGATTCACGAGGAGTTCATGATATGTTTAAAGATCTGCAACAATTTGTATTGGCACAACTATTTGGGAACTATGAAAGACCTCTGGCCGGCAATCGCTCTCTTCTTTTGTCCCAAAAAACGGTATCTCAAATTCAAGGGCGCCCCTCTTATATAGTTCTCTTTCTGAGAGGCTTTAGGCATGTAAGCTGGAATAAATGTCCGCATAAAATAGCAATAACCCCTGACATATCAAGTGACATTTGATAGGGTTTGGAATAAAGGTCTACTACACAAGGTTTCTAACTATGGAATATCTGGAAATGTCTTCTCAACCATCGAATCATTTCCCCCCAATAGGTTTTTACAAGTAGTCGTCGATGGGCAGAAGTCCGAAGCTCAAATATCAACGCTCGCGTTCCTAAAAGATTAATCATGTGCAAAATATCTTCTTATCTTTATCAATGATCTTCAAAACCACATTCTAAGTTCATTCGTCGACATATATGCAAACGACACTACCATCTATAAGAACACTTCACAGGCAAACAGCGACCAAGATTTCTCTGAGTCTCTCTCTCGACCTTAACCACGTGACTGGTTAATTTTAACACATCAAACACGAAGCTTCTATCTTTTCACCATAAACGCTCTGATACCCAGTTCGCTGCAATTGATATGAATGGCTGTCCTCTAAAAGGGGCTTCCTGCTTTGACAAGCTTCTGCATATGACCTTCACTTCTGATTCTGAAATAGAAGACCTATATAAAATCTGTCGCCAAAATAGCCGGAAAAAAAGGCTGCGTCATTTTCTTTTCCCTGTAACTTCTTTTTCTACAGAAGAGACGTTGCGAACCTCTCCTTACCCTGTCGCTATTTTCACGACATGTGGTCGTTTGAGTTTTAATCTATGGTCCCATCCTGTCAAACCATTCACAAAACACTCTTCTAGCTATAACCACTATCAACAATTTTCCCCACTCTCTATTTGTGCTTAAATCAAAATGCAAATTCGATGACTAAAGCTTCTTTCCTATAACTGCCCGCTTGTGGAACTTTGTTCTGCTAACTTGCTTTCTAACTAACGCCAATATCGTTGTATTCAAGTCTTATGTAAATAAGTTTTGGTTTAGCCGAACCCTTAAATAATCCAATTCTACTAAATTTCACTCACTAACATTTACTACATTGTTGTACCGGTTACCTTTGTACACTACCCCTTATCCTCGAGTGGCTTTTGGGCCATGATAAGTAGTTATTTCCTTGTAAAAATACAAAAATAATAGACATTATTTATATTATTTGTATTGATCAGACTATCGTTCTCATCTTGAGTGTTATTAGTGCAAGTTTTCAGTCGGATTATCCTTCGACCTTCATCAGGCATGTCAGTTGTTTATATTGGAAAAGAAAGGAAAAAAGTACTGGCTCCGTAGATATTTTCGTATTTCTGTTAGTTATTTTCGATATTTTGGTCGTTGTTTTGAATCTGTGAAAAAAAAATTGGTTGACAAAAAGGAGGCAATTCTAATAAAAATCGGCAGACGGATCATCTCCCTTTGATCGCTGAAATTTTTAAGGTGTACAATATTTGTTTTTTTTTCTTCTACGATTTAAGGTTCTCAAATAGTACTAAAATCCAGGCTTAGTCTGCTTTGTAAATTTTTGTCTTCAAGCTTGGAATTTTGTAACATTTGAGGACCTCTAATTGTAGAAAAACACCCTCAAAACAAAACAAAAAATATTGTACACCTTTAAAACTTCAGCAATGGAAGAGAGATAATCTGCCTGTTGATCTTTACTAGAGTTGTCTCCCCTTTTTCAATCAATTTTTATTCTCACAGTTTCGAAACAATGACCAACAAGTGGAGATTGACTCACAGAAATACGAAAATATCTATGCAGCCATTAACTTTTTACCTTTCTGTTTTCAAACACAATCGACATGCCTGATGAAGGTCAAAGGACAACCCCACCAAAACGTTGCAGAAATAACACTGAAGATGAGAGCAATAGTCAGATGAATATACGTAATATAAACAATAAGTCCTTATCTACAAAATTCAGAACTTTAATAGACATTTTATTCTATAAAAATATAATCCCTATATATAAAAAAGAGACGCAGTTTTTCCCTTCTGGACCAAAATACCGTAGGTTTACAACAACAGATGGCACATACAAATGTATTATGTTTACAATATTAACCATTACATTATTTAACTATAGAACGTCATTTTAGATACATTGATTCGTAACATTAAAACATTACATTATTCCTAAGAGCTTATTGGCTGAAAAGTAGACATTCTCGAATTCCACTCTTCGCTTCTTCCCCCATTAAACGAACGGTTTACCAGTTTAAAACACGCTACCATTTCTTTTTGCTATAATAACTTTGCTTTTCTGGACTTTCCGACATTAATTCAACCCATTCATCACGCTATTATATTCCTACATTATCAACGGACACTCGAGACATTACAGAATAAAATTCTGCACAAGTAAACAAAAACAGGGAATTTATAAATCAAGGATAATTTTTCCCCGTAAATAAACAGACATTTTCACCACGGTATATTTTTTTAAACAGTACATGTTATGAAAACGTTTGCAAAACATTAAAAAACAAACAAACATCTTCCAAGTTTTATTCCTTTACTGATTTGAATTTATTTTTATGTATTTATTCACTTTTAGCAGTACATGTTATGGTAAAACATTTGTCCTCTGCATTAAAAAAAACATCGTCCAAGTTTACGTTTGCAAAACATTTGCCTTCTACATAAAAAAACAAACATCGTCCAAGTTTTATTCCTTTAATGCTTTGGTTTTATTTTTACTTATGTTATGGTAACGTTTGCAAAACATTTGCCTTCTACATTACAAAAACAAAACAAACATCGTTCAAGTTTTATTCTGAAGAACAGATACAAGACTTTAGGGCCGATGTGAGATTTGTAGTAACCCTCTACATAAAAGTAACACCGAGTCTAAATTGGGTTTACTTAGCAATATATATATATATATATATATATATATATATATATATATATATATATATTCACTTTCGATATCACAATATGAAACAGATTTTTACACTCTAAGCCTGAATTACGTCAATTACTTTCATTCACGCTGTACTTCACCAGATTTACACCAGTTTTTTTTAACGTTCTTTGTCTGTCAAATAATTTACGCCGCTAAAGTACCACCTCCTCCTTTATTGCCTACGCATATACTTTTTGTTATATATTGTCTCTTGTTTAATTTAATTTTTTTTACTAGAGTTGTTTTTTGTTTATTTCTTTTTTCAGGAATCAATTTCCACATTGCTCAGATATTAACTTTTTAAGGTACTGTTTTTTACCTTAGTATCAACTACACTACTTTCTTTTAACTGACGACTTTTATAGGTTTTAGACTATGCTGAATAACACAATCTATTTTAACTTTGGCGGCGACAAGTAGTTTGCAAGATATAATCACATGCATTATGAGCTGTAATTCACTGTTCTACACACGAGCGATAAAAAGTGTACTTCGCTCTGCACGACTGCCAGCCACCCCCAATGTTTTTTTTGGGGGTTTATAGTCTTTGCGGATAGGTATGCTGACAACATATATCAAGGTTTGATTTGGGCTATATACATGGACAGTACCCCATCACAAAATTGGGTGTCTATTCCAAAAGCCGTTCTTACCACGGCGAGGTTGGGCGTGTCTATTCCATGCGACGTTCTTAACATGAGGAAGTAAGGGGTGTCTATTCCGAAACCCGTTCTTAACATAAGGACGTTGGGGATTGGCCACCAGCGACAACCGTATTTTATTTTAAACGAGGAGATGGGCATGCTTCCACCGAGCAACGCCGGTTAACGGGTCCTGCTAGTTTATTATATAGCTTAACTAAAATTGTGGATCCATTACCCATCTTTCAGTGTCCAATTTTAAATTCATTTTTTCACCTAAAAAAACAATCTAATCTTGAAAGATACTTCATCCACGTCACTTGGCAAACTCAACAAACTATAGGCAAGTCTGTGTAACTCACAGTTAAACCTTTTAAAAGTTCATAAAGCCTACACAAGCCTTGCTATGGCATTCACTGCTGCTTGATGCAGGTGTGACCTTTGCCCCTGCGCACAAGTTGACATTTCAAGATATTTCAAACAAATTCCCAATGTCGGTTCCGGGATAACACACACGCTATAATGTCATGACACTTGTGCGTATTTGTTGTTCCAATCCGCTATAAAGATGTAAAGGTCGCTGAGCAGCAATATCTGTCCCTGGATGTGTTATGAACGGATTGCCAAGTATATAGTTATGTTCAAGCAGACCCCCCCCCGGAAAATTCAATTATATAATTAAATATTAAGATTACAGCTGCGTGTCAGATTATGACGTTTTTAACAGAATAGAGACGCCTCGAAAAAGATAGCAAAATATTTCAGCTCTAATTCGCGGTTTCCTTACAAGTGAGGCTTTTCCTTATCTCCTCAAATCTATTATCGGAATATTGTTGTTATATTAGGGCTGGGGAATTTCTGTTTCATTTGGTATTTCTTAATAAAGAGGCGTATATGTAATTTGATTGCCTACTCGATTCTTTCTTTTTCCTCATAACCTCCCTTTTACAGACGTGATGATGCTAGTCTCAGTCTTTTTTATGACTACTATTATAGCATGCATTGTTCACAATTGTCTGGTGTATTCTCTGCTTCCTTTGTTTCAGCTCGTTTGACTTGTTGGTCTAGTGGTTCCCATGAATTAACTAGTTTGATATATCATTATAATACACATTCTTATTCCAGTAGCTTCTTTTTTCAAAACTGCAGGCTTGTGGAACTATGTTTCTCCTGACTGTTTTCCTTTTACCCATAGACTTGATTTTTTCACAACTACAGCCAATGGGCATTTTCTGTCCTTACGATAACGATTTTTCGTTGTTGTTAACTCATTACATAAAGTGATTTCATACCTTGTCTGGAGCAATTTCCGTTAACAGAATAAGCTTCATTTAGTGAGATCATCATTTGAGAGTTCGGAGAAGTTTGAAGTCGCTGTTTAGTTGGCACTACTTCCAGGTCCATTCTGACACTGAGTGCTTATTAGTGTTCAATCGATGTTTCTATCTTAAGCGAGCTATTTATTTACAAAATATGCACATACCGTCATGTCCCGTACCGCATCGTAAAAAAAGTGGCACTCACTCTAAGAAGGTTGAATCGGCTCATTCAAAGGAGGAAATGCCATGAGATTATTTACAACTTGTCTTAAGTGTCTGTATATGCCAATCAGGAGAGATGACGATGTTAGTTTTTATGTAGGTGTCGATGTCTTCCTACTATTATACATTTTGGAGTATATAACGAGTATATATAATGTTAATTGTATGGTCTATATTTACGGTCCATAATGTCTGTCTATGTTCGCTTGTGATCGTTTATGTTAATGGATATTTGTGTCACCGTTCGTATCTTTTCTAGGTGTTTAGTATATGTACTTGTCATTACGTGTGATGATGTGTGATCGTCTCTATAATGTTCGTGACGCGTGCGTTTCTGTGCGCTGATAATGTATATATAAACAGTTCAACAAATTGGACAATAATACACAAAAGCAGTTATTTTTTTAACAAAAAGACGTATAACATCTTTCAGGGAAGTTATTCAAGCCTAAAAAGGGAGGGACGCACGTTCTATCTTTTTATTTTTTACACAGTGATCACCACTTATCAAGGCCCGGAAGCCAATCAGGGATAAGGGTTATTGCAAGTACATTACGTTAGTGTGGAGATTTGATGAAGTGTTTACTTAAGGGGGCGGTTCATTAGGAATTTGTTAACGTTGGACTTGAACACATCCAGGTTGTAGTCCGGTGAGAAGCAGGCAGACGGAACAGAGTTCCACAGGCGTACAGTTATAAGAAAGAAGCTTTGTTCATGGAATCCGCGTTTTGATTTAGGCACAGATATAGAGTGGGGGAAATTTTTCACAGTGGATTCAGCTACACGGGTGTTTTTCGTGAAATATTTTTCGAGGGGGGGACCAGAGATTGGAGTTAAGACGAACACCTGCAATGGAAATAACGATAAAACAAGGATAGGCTCGCAACGTCTCTTCTCTGGGAGAGAGGTTACAGGGTAGATAAAAGGGCATCCCCCACTAAGCCACGAAGTCTATTTTGTACTCTGTCAAGGCAGGATAGGCTGTTTTTAGCAGCTCCTGCCCAGATATGGCAACAGTATTCCATCCTTGGACGTACTTGGCTTTTGTATAGATAGAGAATTGGTTGGTCTTGACTGACGATCTGTAAACTGCAGGATTTCCAGCCTCAGATTATTTCTTGCAACTTTATTTCATGGCTAAACCACCATCTTTGGGGTTGCACGTTTCTCTTGGTCTATATTTTTCTATGCGTCCGTTCTCTAACTCGATCAACCTCTGACTTGATTACATTCATCCGATCTAACTCGCAACGTATATATATATATATATATATATATATATATATATATATATATATATATATATATATATATGTATACACACACACACACACACACACACACACACATATATATATATATATATATATATATATATATATATATATATATATATATATATACAAACTAACTTTCTTGAATTCTGCATCTTTGGATTTTACCGTCACTGGAGATTTTACCCTTCACCAGACTATCCATTCACGTGAAATCACTTTTTATTCACCCTATTCCTTCTGCTTCACAGTTTGTTATCAAGTAAGATCTATGACTGACTTGTAGTTTCATTTAATACTTTTGCAAGCAAAATCCGATCCCGCATTTTACTAAATCCTACTCTCTCATGAGAAGGAAAGTATTTCTTCGAAACTCCGCGGATTAAAAACTATCCATTTATTTAGTGTTTCCTTTTTAAAATTAAATGTTTTTAACTATTTTTCAAAATGTTTTTTAACAGTACAAAAGACCAGTCACATCATCTTTATAACGTTTTTAGTTCAATTCTAATTTTTTTAATTTTATTAAGCTAAAATTCCACACTATCGAAATATCTCGTTTTCATCAACGTTATTTTCTATTATATTTTTAACATTCATCACTCGAATAACAATAATCAATAATAATCGTCTAGTTTACTTGGCTATGCTCGATTAGTTCAATGTAGAACTGCATACAACGCCTAGTATTCCCAAATGGTTATTCATCTGGTACTACCTAGCCTTCACATTTCTTAACTTCTGTGATCATACGAGAACCGCTGTATCAACGTGACTATGTCGTATATATGCCTAATAAAAATTAATCTTTAAATCTCACAAAACATAACGAATGCTAAAAAGCAAATGAATCTAATTGCTTACCACTTTCTTTATCCGTTTCATTGGAATTACCTTTCTTCATCACTTCCAAAAGAAAGTAAGTTTTCATATAAACGTGGCCACTCAAGTATTTTCAACAACTGAAAATTGTTTCAAACCAAACCAAATTAAATGCTGGTGTATTTCCAATAAATACTATGAGACGCTATCGCCGTCCGAAATGGTCATATCGAGGCCAAGAACCACGGCACAATATGAAACACTTTAAGCAGGAAGTTTTACCAAAAATTATTAGATTCAGTAATGGGCAATCCGGAATGTACTTTGATATGCATCAATTTCCATATGGATGAATTAACTGTTATAAAAAGACCGAATACGAGAAGACAGATGTCGAGTTGTTGAAAGCGAGGAGAACAAAACGTTGCATGCATGTTATAAATTCATTTTCTAATTAGATTACAAGTTAATTTCATCAAGAATGTAAAGTTTTGTGAAAATTCGTCGTGAAATGTTAAAATTACAATACTGTATGGATAGAATTTTTAAAAATTATCCCCGTCGTGAAGTAGAGAGATTTTGAGACGTGCGTTATGAAGAGGATTCAGTTACAATTCGAACCGTTTTTTTTTGTCACTTTAAAATTCGCCTTGTTTTGTCGTGAGGGGTAAATGTTACTAACCGTGTTTGAACAGCTAGCTGTGTCTAGCCGTGTAGTGAGGGCTAGTTGTAGCTAGGTGTATCTAGTTTTATAGTGAGTTTAGCTGTGTTCGAAGGGCTGGTTGTGTCTAGCCGTGTTTAAAGATCTAATTGTGTCTAGCTGTGTTTGAAGGGCTACTTCTGTCTCGTCGTGTTAAAAGGTATAATTGTATCTAGCCGTGTTTGAAAGTTTAATTGTGTCTAGCTGCATTTGAAGGCCTAGTTGTGTGTAGGCGTGTTTGAAGCGCTTGTTGTGCCTGACAGTATGGTCAAGACTAGTTGTGCCCGAAAGCCCTTACGATGTGAGTGTCGATCTAGGCACGGATTTATGTGAGATGATCTTTTAGAATTACGGAGGCGTGTAGTTTGCTGTGTATTTATCTGCATATCAAGAAATTAGCTGTCTTAAAAAGACGTTATAAAAGACTAAGGTCGAGAGTACAGGGGTCAAATGGTTCACAACGTAGGGAACAAGATGAATGTAAAAAAGTCGTTTACATGCTGGCAATTTTTTTCAAATTCTAATTAGATTACAGGTTAGTATGCCGTAAAGGTAACGGATGAAATATAAATATAATAATAATATATGGTTTTAAGATTAATTGTTCTATTTAGCTTTTAATGCTTTACAAATGTCGCTGAAATTATCTTCAGAAATAACAGTTTCCATTTTATATTGGTATCGAAACAAGCCACAATTCTTTCAAATCGGTGAAGCTTTTCTTGTTAAAATATGTCGAGCGCAAAACACGAAGCACCGTTTATGTGCGCAGGGGAAAGAACGAACAATCGATGACTTGAATTCATTGTATCGATCGCCTTTTCTGGTGATGGACCAACAACAACATAATTGTATTCTTGGCCCTCAACAATAGAAAATGTATTGAAGCGAACTTTCTTTGACAAACGTAATTTTCAGGAGGTACAGAAATTTTACAAAAAAGAAAAGAAAAACTAAAATAAAAGGAAACAAAGAAATGAATAAAGACGATGAAAAGGCAGAATAAAAGGATTTAAATTAAAAAAAAACATATGAACGATTAATTTCGAAGAAAGTTACATGATACTACTACTACTACTATTACTACTACTACTGCTATTACTATTACTACTACTATTGCTACTAATGATATTACCGGTAGTAGTAGTAGTAGTAGTAGTAGCAATATTAGCAGTAAAACAGAAGTAAAAGAAAAATGTAGCAGAAGTGATAGTACAGCCATAGCCTTCAAAGTATTAAAAAAAAATAAGAGTAACCACTTATCAAGGCACAAAGGCCAATCGAGGATAAGGGTCAATGAGCGTCTGGTGGGCGATGTGACAATGCTGTGATGATTGGTAATTTTGCGTAAGTCAAATAGCTTCTCGTTCCCCTCTAACAAAACTGTAGTGTCGGCATTGATTCGCATTACACCAAATACTCATAAAAAGCCGAAGAGGATGGAAAAACCGAAGAGGGAAAACATTAACCAAACATCCACTAGGAGAGATCTTTCATTTCAGAGAGTTAATTGAAGTAAAAATAGAAAAAAAAATAATTAAACGCATCAACAGGAAAATAGGCATGAAAGGTTGAGGAGGAGGGAAAGACCGAGAAGAAAAAAAAATTAACCAGACCCCCCTCCCCCTACTGAATGTGTGCGAAGATGGCTGCCACAATTCCAGAGAAGAGTAATGGTTGTTGCCAGCGAGAACTCAATAGCAAGTCATTTGCAAAACGTCATCAAAAAAGAGGAAGCATACTAAACATCTGGGGAAACCTGTAACACAAGTAACAATAATAAGTACATATGATAATCTTCTCGGCTTGACTTCGCGAATGAAGATCCCATGAAGAAGATATCCACGTCGGCTACAGGCACGCTTGTGGCTGACGAGCCCGATGCGGGACAAGCAGGTTTGACGGCAGCGGCTGTAGTCAAAAGTCACGTCAGCTTCGGCTGCTGAGGCTTCTCGGATTTTCCTCCTGTAGCGTTTCTCCCGCAGATTCTCTGTGCGGGAGACCTCAAAGGAGGTGACAGCCTCGTGGATAATGCGTAAATGCGTGGATAATGCTACGATCAGCAGCTAGAGTAGAACACCCGTGGTGATTAATTTAGCAGGCAACGCAGGACTTCTTCCGAAAGTCTTTATATCGTTTCTTCGATGCCCCTCTGTCACGGCGGCCAATGGAGAGTTCGCCATATTAGGCTATCATGGGCAGGCGATAATCCCCCAATCTGGAGACGTGCCCGGCCCAGCGTAGCTGTAACTTCAGCCGCATGGCCTCAATGCTAGTGATCTACTGTTCGATGGCCTCAACGTTGGTGACATAGTCACTCCAGTGAACGTTGAGGATGGTGCGGAGACAGCGCTGATGGAAACGCTCGAGGAGCTGTACAGGAGGGTGAAGAGTACTACGGCTCTGTACACACTGATTTTTGTGCTCTTCTTCAAGTGTCTGTTTTTCCAGACACTGTAGTACAGTCTGCCAAACGCGCTGTTTGCCTTGGCCAGTCTGTTTTCGATTTCCCTGTCGAGCTTGACATCTGATGTGATGGTAGACCACAGGTAGGTAAACTGGTGAACGGTCTTCAGCTCAGTCTCGTTGATGGCGATGTGGGAAGCGCGGTACTCTACCCGAGGAGCAAATTGGAGGACGTCCGTCTTTTTCAAGTTGACCTCGAATCCCAAGGCTCCTTCACTGTGGTCAACGATGGCAGCGTGATCGACAAAAAGGTCTCAGATCAGTTGCTCGAAACTCTTTGTGTGGGCTTGCAGCCTTCTGAGGTTGAACGGACTGCCGTGGAGGCGATAGCGAATATAGACAGCGTCGTCATCGTCAAGATCTTCGGTCGTCTACTTGAGCATCTTGCTGAAGAAGATGCTGAACAGAGTCGGTGGCAGGATGCATGCCTGTTTCACGCCATTGACGAAGAGGATGGGTTCTGAGAGGATTATTCACCCTGAGCTGACTGCTCTGGTTCTCATGCAGCTGAAAAAATAATAATAATAAAAATAATAATAATAATAAAGCCGAACACATGGAAACTACAACAGAAGTAAAACTCAAAGAAACACAACATAAAATAAAATAAATTGGAACTGTATAATTTTAAGTTACCCCCTCCCCCTTTAAAACCGAAATAAACTGGTACCACACCAAATAGTCGAGGATGATGAAGGAGGATGGAAAACCGAGGATAGAACCAGACCTCCGCTATATGAGTGCGAAGAGAACAGGGACTTTGGGGAGGTTTATTCCCACCCAAATTCCAGTGAAGACCAATGGTTGCCGCCTACGAGGAATCAATGGTAAACTATTGTTGCCATAACGCAAATTCATTTGCAAAGGTTATCGAAAGAGGCGAAAAGTACTATACATATGAGGAAACTTTTCATTCAAACTCCATGAAACACCACAGCTTGCTATCAAAGAGAAATTCCTGACTTGTGTGAAAACTCCTAGTGAGTAATAATAATAATAATAATAATAATAATAATAATAATAATGATGATGATAATAATAATAATATTAATAATAATTATGATAATAATAATAATAATAATAATAATAATAAGAAGAAGAAGAAGAAGAAGAAGAAGAAGAAGAAGAAAAAGAAGATCAAGGTGAAGGGAGGACAATAGGAGCATGAGAAATGGGGGAAAATAATGAAAAAAAAACAAAAGAGCATGGGAAAGAGGATAATGAAGAAAGAAAGAAATGGAATTTAATTATCTATTAAACGTAGTTTAATATTAAACGTGCAACAATTAGGAGATAGGGAGGAGGAGGAAGAGAAGATTAGGAAAACGAAAGAAAGATTTGATAGAATTGCAATGAAACTAACGAAATTAAAAAATTGACCGAACCTTTTAAGAAGAAAAACGTTCAAAATTGAAAACAACCAAAATCAAAATCGAACGTTTGACTTTTATTTCGGTGCGGATGAAGATGGGGAATATTGATTTGATTTTATCGTTTTTATCATTAGTGAAAATTCATAATCGATTTTTATCGGGTTCAATAATTTATGATCCCTCAATCAATATGAGCATAAAAAACAATGCAATTTCGATTAAGGCATTCATGTGGATAGCATTCAGTGAAGTTTATTTCGCCTGGCATAAGGTCATGTTTCTTGGGAGCGAAAAAAACCCTCAAATTCACTACTCTAGTTTTATTTGTCTCAACTCCACAGCGAGATATGTGACCCAAGGTCGAAAAGTGGATTTGCATATTCAGCGCTCTAGTGAGGAATACTACTCTGATCGAACAAAAATTGCCTCGGCAGTATATATATATATATATATATATATATATATATATATATATATGTTTTATTTTTTTATTACCGTTTTATCTGTTTGGTTACATATGTTTCGGATGTTGGACCATGTTTACGATCCAACAACCTTACAGAAATGGTTGTTAGTATTTGGAAGAAGTATTTTAGAAGAAATACGAGAAAAAAAGATGGGGGATAGAAGATAAGGGAGAGGGAGACGGGTATCGACAATATTTCAGTTTTAAAGGTTAAAATACATTAGATTGTATTGTGTGTGTGGGGGTAGCAGATTCAGGTAGGCGTGGGTGGAGTTATATGGATATAGAGAGAAGGAGGCGGAGAGAGAGTATGGCAAAGAAAAAAAGAGATGGGGTTAGGCGAGGAGGAGGAAGGAGTTTAAATTTTTAGGTTTTAAATTTTGACTGCTTTTTGCTTGTTCAGCCAGGTATATGAAGTAGATGAGAGAGAGAGAGAGAGAGAGAGAAAGAGAGGGCTTGTGTAGGTGTCATGTGCTTGACAAGTACAAGGTTCCATTTAAAATTTTCGTAATGGCTATAAGTCGACTTGTTCATTTCAGTTGACAATGAGTTGTTTTTAGGTAATTAAGGATTAATACATACGCTAACGCACGCGCAAATACGCATAAATACATACGCATACATATGTACATTTCTACACATCCATATACAGACACATACACACATATAAATATAAATAAACAATGTATATGCAGACATACCTGCATCTATATGCAGACATACACACATACACAACTCCTATACACATATACATACTCACATATATACATAGACACATATACATATACATACACACACCTACATATATACATATACGTGGAGATATAGATCTCCAGTAAGAAGTAGATGTACATATTATGATTGCAACATCTTGTCAGACGAGTGCCACTCCCTCAGACAAAGTCCATGAGCCTAAAAATGACTTCCATCGCCACAGGAACATTTTCATAGACAAATGCCTGAGGAAGTATCTATACACAGATGATTTTACAGAGTCTTACCTTTGTACGAAAGCTAAGTCTTTGTCTGGGTTCAAAAAGTTGAGATCCAGCAACAATCAAGAGCAAGATAGCCAGCAACAAGTTAAACTGCAGACCAGCTTAATGCGGGTACTGGTCTCCTGCTTTATGTTTTTTTAATTCAGAGATTTGCTTCTCCTAGAAAGGTTGCCTTCACCATGGCTTACGGTAGACCTCTCCACCTCAGCACACACATACATACACACAAACAAACACGGTGCGAGTTGGCCGTTGACACTCAAAAAGGGTTCATTCGCCTTTTGAAAGGTCTTGTTTTTAATCCTTCAGGGAGACTAGCCACCCTCCTCACCAAACAAGTCTGGTGGGGGAACCAGTTTAGTCGCCGGTGATCCGACAATGAGGTAGTTAGTACTGGGTTACATGGTACCAGTAGAATAGGACATGACCTGACTACATACATACATACATACATACATACATACATACATACATACATCCCTCCACACACATGTACCCACATACATGCATATACAATTATATAAATATAGATATTCATAAAAATATAAATATACACATATGTATAGACATATATATATATGTCTATATATGTGGTATATTCAAGAAATTCGATTCTTATCTTTGAGCACTTTCAGTTGAATTAAAGTCGGTCAATTTAGCTGTTATGCATAGATCATCGTATTACGATTAGAACACTGTCTGACTGACGTAAATGAAGATTTAAAATTAAAATGTTTAAATTCAAGGTTATTTCACGCGGTTAATGGTAGCCGAATTGATTAGTCTTCGCTAATCGAGCCAGAGATGTCCCGTGTTGCGGAGTTCGAATCGTTCGACTAGTATTAATCGTGACACCCTGCACTGAAGATTCCCGAAAGGATGAAACACTAGTGCCTGTAGGTATTTAATTATTATAGTAAAAAATAATTATATATATATATATATATATATATATATATATATATATATACATACATACATACATAGAGATGTGTATATTTATACTAAGTAAATAAAGTAATTTTAGGGTAGATAAATAAACAAATAAAGGATAAATAAATAAAGGGTGTAGTTAATAATGCGAGGTTAGGTAGACGTATTGTTATATGCCAGAGACTGATTTTAGTATGCATTCGCTTTTAATACACTGCCACAATATTAAACAAGCAGGTGTTTAAAATGCTAAGAGATGTTTGATAATAACTGTATTCAGTCATATTTAGTCTTTCTCTTTATCCCTTACCCCCTCTATCTTTTTCTTTCTTTTTATCCCTCTATCTTTTTCTTTCTTTTTATCCCTCTATCTTTTTCTTTCTTTTTATCCCTTACTCCCTCTATCTTTTTCTTTCTTTTTATCCCTCTATCTTTTTCTTTCTTTTTATCCCTCTATCTTTTTCTTTCTTTTTATCCCTTACTCCCTCTATCTTTTTCTTTCTATCTTCATCATTTACCTTTCGAACTACTTCACCCCTTACTGAAATACTGATTGCGTTATTAATCTAATTGTAAACATCACGATGCTGCATATTCAGTGAAATGGGTAGACTCATGCTGTAGACGACATGTAACCAATGATAGGAAAATATCGGGACTTCACTATTTTCATTATTTGATTTCGCCACTTGGAAAAGTGATTGTCCCATTTAAAACGAAGATTTATGCCGAGAATTCCAAGTTGAAATCCTACATATTTAATGTCCATTTCAGATAAGAGAAATCTGGGGCAGTAAGTTTTATGTCCAGTGATAATACAGCCGATCATTTTGATGTAGGATAGCTGCGTGATATACCTCAAATATCAGTGATATCTGTCTATATTATATATTTTTTTACACAGTGGTCACCACATATCAAGGCCCGGAAGCCACTCAGGGATAAGGATTATTGCAAGTACATAACGTTAGTGCGGAGATTTGATGAAGTGTTTACTTAAGGGGGCGGTTCATTAAGAATTTGTTAACGTTGGACTTGAAGACATCCAAGTTGTAGTCAGGTGAGAAGCAGGCAGACGGAACAGAGTTCCACAGGCGTGAAGTTCTAAGAAAGAAGCTTTGTTCATGGTATCCACGTTTTGATTTAGGCACAGATAAAGAGTGGGGGAAATTTTTCACAGTGGATTCGGCTAGACGGGTGTTTTCGAGAAAGATTGGTGAGGGGGGACCAGAGATTGGAGTTGAGACGAGCACCTGCCATGGAAATAACGATAAAACAAGGATAGGCTCGCAACGTCTCTTCTCTGGGAGAGAGGTTACAGGGTAGAGAAAAGGGCATCCCCCACTAAGCCACGAAGTCTATTTTGTACTCTGTCAAGGCAGGATAGGCTGTTTTTAGCAGCTCCTGCTCAGATATGGCAGCAGTATTCCATCCTTGGACGTACTTGGCTTTTATATAGATAGAGAATTGCATCAGTAGTGAGATATCTTCTGGAGCGGTAGAAGGATCCCACCATCTTTCCAGCGACCTTGGCAACAGACTTGACGTACGTGTTCCATTTCAGATCAGGAGTAAAGGTCAAGCCCAGAAGCTTGTCAAAACACGGGGCCTCTCCCAGACGAGAGCCATCCATCCCAATTGATGCCATATGGGGATCAGAGCGTTGATGATGTAAGGATAGAAGTTTGGTTTTTGATGCATTAAAGGTAACCAGCCACATCTACCCCCACTGAACCACGCGCTCGAGATCAGAGGAGAGAGAATCAGAGAAAACTTTGTCATTTACATTATGCATTTCAATAATACAGGCCGAGAAAGTCAGTTAATCTCTGTTGATCAGAGAGAAAGAGAGAGAGAGAGAGAGAGAGAGAAAGAGAAAGAGAGAAAGAGAGAGATGCAGACAGAGAGACAAAGATAAAGAGAGGCACACATGGAGTATTACGCGGAAGAAATGTTAATTTGGTTGAAAATGATGTTTGTCCAGGTTCTAAGTCTGTTGTTTTGTAAGAAAATAATTATATTTGTAACCTCTCGAAATGCAAAGTTCCTATTGGTTTTAAATTTGAGTTCTAGTTTAGTTTTAAAACATTTGTTACAGCAGTTCACGAGTCACTCCTTCCCCAAGTCTTTACTTCGCAAGGGGTATTCGTACCCTTCCCTTTATTGATTGATAATTAAAGGAAACCTGAACTTACGTTTCCTTTCCGATCGGCGGTGTTCTGGAGAGGCTTTAAGGTGGTTTGATATCGAAATTGTCATATATTATCCCAATGGCCTCTTCTCCGTGATGTTCATAGTTTCTAACAATCCAACAAGCGCTTTCTAATTTGATTTAGGTATATTTTATGCGTGAATTTTGGACCTTGAATGATGTACACTATATTACCGAATCTTTTGACTACTGATCCAATTCCCAGAAAGACATGTTGTTTTTGTAAGTTTCGTATTTTTTATTTTTATTTGTTTTATTTTTTACATAGGCATCACCACTTATCAAGGCCAAGAGGCCACTCAAGGATAAGGATTAAAGAGTGTACAGTAGAAAATGGACAATATAGTAATCGTTAGTAAATGGAGATTCGGTAAATTTGTTAACAAGTGGAACAGCTAATCAAGAATTTGTTTACGTTAGACTTGAAGACAACCATATTGTAGTCAGCTGGAAAGCAGGAAAACGGAAGACAATTCCATAGGCGTGCAGTTCTAAGAAAGAAGCTTTGTTCATGGAATCCACGTTTTGATTTAGGCACAGATAAAGAGTGGGGGAAATTTTTCACAGTGGATTCAGCTAGACGAGTGTTTCTTGTGAAAGTTTGGCGAGAGGCACCATAGACTTAAGCTGAGTCGAACACTTTCCATGAAAATAACGGTACAGCAGAGACAAACTCGCAACATCTCTTCTGTGAGATAGAGGTTGCAGCGAAGAGAAAAGGACATCTCCTACGAGGCTACGAAGTCTATTTTGAACTCTATCAAGGCAGTGCAAGTCCTTTCTCGTAGCTTCTGTGCAGATGTGGCAACAGTATTCAATCCTTGGACGTACCTGACTCTTATATAGATAGAGAATTGCATCAGTAGTGAGATATCTACTGGATCGATAGAAGGATCCCACCGTTTTTCCAGCGACCTTGGCAACAGATTTGATGTACCTGTTCCATTTAAAATCAGGGGTAAAAGCCAAGCCCAGATAGCATAAATGTCTACAAATGATGTAAGGATGTGATTTGGAAGATCATTAATATAGATCAGGAAAAGAGTTGGGTTCAGGATGGACCCCTGAGGAACTCCAGCATTAATAATGTGAACGTTTGATTTTTGCCCATCAACTACTACTCTTATGAACCTATCAGAGACAAATGACTTAATAATTGAGAAGACATTTCCAGCTATACCATAGCTACAGATCTTGTGAAGTAAACCTTCATGCCATACCCTATCAAAGGCCTTAGATATGTCAAGAGCAATTGCTCTAGAAAGGTTGTCTCCGTCGAGAGATTCGCTAATTCTATGAGATATACATGTAAGTACATCTACTGTAGATCTAGCAGAACGGAAACCATATCGCGTGTTACTAAGAAGGTTATTTTTGCTGAGATGGTTGATTACTTCTCTATTTAACACAGATTCCAGCAACTTACTCATGACGCACAGGAGACTTATTTGCCTGTACTAAGAAGGGGATGAGCGATCACCTGAATTCTTAAATACAGGGCATGCTGATGAGATTTTCCAGGGTGATGGGAAGCAATTTTCTTTAAGAAAACGTTTAAAGAGTTTGGTAAATTTAGGCGTTAGTTCTGGTTGAAGTATTTTGAATACTATAATTTGAATACCGTCAGGGCCGATTGTTTTACTGGAATAAAGGTTATTAATTAGCTTGGCAACATCACGTACAGATATATGTATATCATAAAGCGTGTTTTCTGATACAGGAAGAAAATATTGGGGGTTTGCGGCCTCGGTCGAAAAGAGTAGAATTAGCTGCAAAGTTCTTGGCAAAGAGTTTGGTTTTGTCTGATGCTGACCAGATTACACCAGGTCCATTGATGATAGTTGGATAAAACACACGCTTCTGTTCAAGATTATGTTTGCTATTTGCCAAAACTGGTGGGAACCAAGTCGCTATTCAGCTACTTTGGACTTGACGGACTGAGAATACAACTCTTTTGCATTCTTTATTACTTTCTTACAATGTATAAAATATTTTTTCCTGGCTCATCGTGTTTCTTAAGCACAATACAGGTATTTATCAATTTTGCTTGATTTGGAAACTGTTTTTCAAATATGAGTCTTATTTGATGCTGGAACATAGTCTCCGTTGGGGATACTGCTGGTGGCGTATTAGGTTAAGCTGTGATCCTATTGACATGTAGAAACTGTTGCAGTGTCGTTTCTCAAGAGGTGGTGCATGCTTTTGGAATGCTTGTTTCAAAGCGTTCCTACTGTCCATTTGATCGCGGATGGTACTGAGGAGTCGTAATATGTTTCATTTAGAACATCCTTTAAAACTCCGAAATCTGTGGACGTAAATTACGTCACTTTGTCACTTACTAAGTACTCGACAACTCCAAACTGGGCGAATACTTTATGGGCTAAATAATAACAAACCTTTATTATTGGGCCTCTCAAAACTGAGCATTTCTGGCTATTTTGTGTATCTGTCCCTCACAATTAAGTAATACCAATTCTTCAGTGGCCGTGCGAAATTTATATGAATTCTAGAACAGGGTTGGCCTGTTTTAGCTCATGGTTTAAAAGTGATTCTGGGTACTTTTGCTATCAAAGCTCAACCCTTCCATAATTGACCATGTTTCTGATGTTTATATCCATCTTCTTTCAGTACATGCAATACTATTCATTATGTTTATTTCTGAGTAACTTATAAAGAAATCTTTTATCTTTCTTTATTGGAAATGCCCTTGGTATTTTGACTCATTCGTTGTATAGTAGTACATCATCACACATAGAAAATTGTCCTGTATTTGATAATGTTTATTTGTGATCCTTTGTTTTGTAGTTCTAATAAATTCATCTTTTTTGTTTCGCGTTTAATTTCATGCAATTAGACCGGAAAGTCTCTGATAGTATTGCACACTATGGTTTTAATTTTACTATCGGTGCGTAAGAAAGCAATTACCGAATTCTCAAGAGGTTCATTCCGTCTCTGAACCAACACTGAAAGTCGATCTGTTTGGAGGAGAAGTACTCTAACTTGGAATTGTAATTCAGCAGAATAATGCCATACCTCAGCAGTCTATTCGTTGTTTAGACGGGTAGTCTTTTTTTAACCGAAAGATGCTAAATAGAGGTTTATAGTCGGTCTGCAGTATAAAACTGTCTGTGTAAATATCAGTGGACCTTTTAATTGCAAAGATAATAACAAGAGATTCTTTTCTCGATTTGTGCTTTTCTATTGGGAGAAAAGATCAAGAAACATGTGCAATATGTTTGTACTTCCGTCTAATTTTATGTAAGATACAGGGACCAAGTCCGTACAAGCTCGTATTCCTAGCGATTATCTTGTTTTAGGTTATAGTGAATGAGGAATAGATCTGACGTGAAGTTTTAAAATTTTATCGAACTCCACCTGGTATTCAGGTATCTATTTCCACAGTCTCTCTCCTTTTGTAGTAGCTCGTTCAGTTGGGCCCGGAGGTTGCGTATATTGTGAACGAATGCCTACTAATATTTTGCTGACCCCCAAATCTTTGTAATTCCATAATATTTTTGGAGCCGGTATATCCTTTATAGCTGTGGTCTTTTTCTTCTACCATTTTTGTTTATGTGTCTCAAATATTTTATTTCTACTATGAAGAAATTTCATTTTCTTACTTTTATTCTAAGATGTTGTTCTCTCGTTTCACTTATTATGATAATATCATCCAAGTATGCGTTGCAAAGGCGAGGCTTCCTAACAGAGTATCCATAATTTTCTGAAAAATAGCGCATTATCTTTGCGTTCGAATCTGGTTAAGATTTTGTACAATTTTTTTCAGATCGGATGAGAAAACTTCAGCAAACTTTCTTTTAATTTTGACTTGAGATTTACTGTTTATCATCAAAGTTTCCACTTTTTGGCAAAAAGTATTTATATGCAAATCCCACGAATTGAATTGTTGCATCCAATCTGTACCAAAAAGATTGAATGCATTTCTAACACTTAATTAAATTGTCATACCATTAAATGTAACTGTTGTGGAGACGCCCACTAATTAGCATACATGGGCGAACAAGATATAGATAAAGGTATCAAGTGAGCAAGACCGGAGAGCTGTGTTTGAACGCCGGATAGGCAAGACGCATGTTCCGGTTGCTACATGAAAGACTTTAACACGCCCTCTACCGGACAATTTTCCAACTGCAGTACAACTGCACTTTTGTAAATATGTATTTTATTTTCGTCTTAATATATTTGTTTTACCTTTACTTTTTGCGTTCGTGTTGTTATTGATACAGACACAACAGTAACATTAGTGATTTATTCCCCTTCAAAATTTATTCTCGACCCAATTACCGTTCTTGTTGTTTAGCAAGACTTTAGCACGGTAGGTTTATTTAATATTTTTCACGTATTTAAATAATTGATTAATAAGTCTGATGCAAAAATCTAATTGAAGCTTCACATTTTCCTTTAATCGTATACTGTTGATAAGATTTTTACTGTTTCAGAAAAAGTAAAGTAACACGCTTGTCGCGGTAAAATGTAATCTACAAATTTGTGATGTTCGTTGGATCCAAGTTTTCAAAGCAATAAACGAACGTTTTAAGAGTCTATTTTACATGTCGCTTAGATTCTACGGTACCGATTCTCTGAATGATTCGTTGTTTTCGAACACTGTTAGTGTTTTTGAGGTGGGTCCTTTGAATATCACGTTGTTAGTTCGATTACCTTGTGGTCGGTTATGGTTGCACAGAAAAAAGACTCGAACAACGAGTTTAGGTAGAAAATAATATATTGTACAAGAAAATAACCAAAGACAAGGTTGTCGGCATTTTCCGATTGTTAGACAATCTGTTGTCTTGCGTTAGGTCGAGATAATTCGGCACGAAAATATTAAACTCAGGGTTTTCGTAATGAATAAAAAAGTCACATCCCCATAACAATAAGCGATGAGTTATTAGTAGAAAATAACATTATAAATAGAGATAAAATATATAAAACATGTCTAACGATACTATTTTTTTAAAGAAATCAAAGGCGGTAAATATTATTTCTTTAAAATAAACATTTATGTACCTGAAAGCAAGTTTCTGGCATAAGTAAGGAACTTGAAAGAGAAACAACTGCATATTTATTTATTTATTTATTTATTTGTCTACTGTTATCCTCATCTTTGTAGTTGTTGTTTCACAAAGTTTCGGCCAACTATTTCTCTGGCCTCCGTCAGGTGGTTAACCGGGATGGGATAGGAATGTTATGTCAGGAATAGTTGGCCGAAACACCGTGAAACTATAACGCTGAACATGACGATAACAATTCGCAAATAAATAAATAAATATACAAAGAATATCATAATAAAATAAAGATCCATGAATGCCATAGAAATTTATATTAGTAAACATTTTGTGAAAATTGGTATTTTTCCTTTGAAAAGTTGCTATTTTAGAAGCATTGGTAGTGCAATTTCATCAGAATTGTCAAACCCTTTGGTAAGTCTTGGTGGAATGTTCTCAAATCAATAGCAGACATCTAACTTTTAGGAACAACTAACGAATTAACGTCTAGCTTGTGTGAGTGAACCGGTGCAAGAGCGAAACTCTCAGTAAAACAAAAAAAACTAATTAGTACATTTATTGTTATAAATAATACCGAGCAATTCCAATCATCTTGTTGGGTGGCCTTTGTTGATTGTGATGACTCAAATCAAAGCAAGGGAATATAAATTCAGATAGGCTGATTTGAAAATGATAATATTTGATTACTAATATTAATGCAATAAGAAAATAATTTTTTGCGGGAGTTAGTAGTGAGTTATTGTTTGGGTTTTGTCAAGACAGATGTGAGCCCGGGGTCAAAATTTCCAGATTTGGTTGGCGTGGAAACCTTCGATAGAATATTTAATTAATTAATATACATACGTAATGTTAGCAATTTAGCCAATCAGGGCGAGTTCGATTCTGACGAGGCAGTAGCCGATTGGCTGAACGGGACGCCAGACCGCATCAATCCTACACAGCTACCCGACTGTAAATTGCGATGCACGAGCGAATTTTTCAGTCTGAACCGAGCTCCTACAGCAGTGACTTGCTGAGTACCCACCAGGTTGAGAATACTAAATTTAAACTCCCTGATTTGAAGAAAAGGCTTCTTCTACAGAAAGAGGATTATTTTGCTCTCTATTTTCACCCCTAGCTCGCTTAATCTTCCTGATAAGCTGGACATTTTGCGTGTTTTTAAGAGAAATCTAGAGATTTTTGCTCTTGACTGGTTTCCAAGGAAAGGCAGGTCTATTTGTAGATCCCAGGCAGTCAGGCAACAAGTAATTTCTGAAAGGAGATAGAAAATAAAGGATACTTCGCGACCATGCGTGCATTGATTCAGTCCTGACACCTTACTACCTTAATCGGATTATGCGTTATTGTTGTGCTCGTTGTTCAACAGCACATAGCCACTTACTTCTCGGAAAACTTACGATTAACTGTATCTTTTAACAACTGATTTTGAACTGTTTGCTTTATATTTTACTGAATTGATTACTTCATTATAAATATGAGCTCCATTTGTATCAGTCTTATTACTCTCGAAGACTGTATTATATTTTTGAACTCTGTATTATATAATTTTTCTGCTTAATATAATTTTTTCATATAAATCGAACTGGAGATTTGCTTGTTGATTCCTATATGCTGTTTAATATTTGTTGACGGACCGCAAGGGTCAACTTGATTGATTTTCAGGAAACAACTGAGAGGAGACAGCCTGTCCTACAAGACCCATAAGGAGGCGTGAAGACACAACGTGGGCGTCGTGCCACACTCATCTGCCTGGAGTACATTAATTGGCTTGTTGTTTTTTCAGACTTTTTATTTCCCAAAAGAAATAACCGGTTAATCTCATCAAAACATGTCACGTTGTAGTACAATCAAGGGCAACCCATCGTATTATGTTGGTTGTTCTGGGTGAGCAGAATAGCCATTGAATCAATGAGGTCAGACAAGGAAACCCATCTTATAATCTTTAGATGTTCCTTGACTCGGATAAGACTGAAGAACTCTTATACTGAAAACACCCTCATTGTGTTATACTTGCAAATCCTTACAAAAAAAAAAAAAAAAAAAAAAAAATGAACCTAGTGGTTTTCAGGTTTAATTTTCATTTTTCAAAATAAATCTGAAATCTTTTTTTGCGAGCAGTAGTCCGTGGAATGTTTACTTTATATGCAAGATATGGATTCCACGTGATTAGATTAAAGTCACACCAAATAGTCATCAAAGATAAAGGAAGGTGGAACAACCGAGAGAGAACAATAACCGGGCTTTACTGGGTGAATGTGAAAAAGACGAAAACCTTTAGCAAGTTTGGTCCTACTCAAATTCCAGTGAATAACAAAATAAGTCAATGGCAAGCGGCTGCTACGATAACGCAAATACATTTACAATGTTATCAAAAGAGGTGGAGAGTACTGAGAAATCTGTGGAGACTTGACATCCAGACTCGTACAGCTGACATGTTAACAGACTCCTGCCCAAGAGAGTATTATATTTCCAAGGTAAAAAATTGATTAGCAAAAAGAAAACAAATATCATTATAAGGCAAATAATTTCTTGTATATATCTTAGGGGTAAATAAATGTGTATTTTAAAGAAAAGAATCCATATCATTTTTTTTTACTTTAATTAACCACTAACAATGTAATATGTTTTTTTACTTTAATTCACCACTAACAATGTAATATTGGACGGAAGGAGCTACTATTTGGGACTATGGCTAGGAAAAATTAACAAAATGTTGGTTTACGATACATTTAAACTTTTGCATATCAGTATAGTCAGCGAAACAGAAAAAATGTTCAAATGTGTAATGATATTTAAAATGTACAAATAATCTAATGATATTTAAAATGTACAAATAATCTAATGATATTGAAAATGTACAAATAATCTAATGATATTGAAAATGTACCAACAACGTAATGATCTTAAAACTTGGAGCGTAAATCCTTTTACCGAAATGACTTCATTCGACATTACATAATTTGAAAATAGTTGGTATGCCATGGAGAATCAAACAAATTATCTAAAAAATGACACACATTGCCATCAACCATAAAAAAAACGGTTCTATATTCAGCCATATTTAATTTGAAATTATTTCGATGAACAAATCTATAGAATTTTATAGTGGTTGGCGGCGGTAGAAATTTTAGGTGGCGGTAATGATGGGGAAAAATTTAGGTGGCGGTAATGATGGGGAAAAATTTAGGTGGCGGTAATGATGGGGAAAAATTTAGGTGGCGGTAATGATGGGAAAAATTGACAATAATCTCCAAATAAAAATCATTAATCCTATAGAAATTTGCCAACATAATATTAAATAAAACGAAACAATGTCTTCCGCGAAATTGCTAAGATAAAATTTTCTAACAAAAATTATTGAATAAAACATGAGAAAAATCAATATTTAAATCTCTTAAAACTACTCATCGATATTTTCAAATCACTGAAGCGTATCTATAGATTTTTGACTGTGCCCCCCTTTTTTTTTCGTTCCAGTCAATAGTTTCGTTCCGCTTTTGTGCTTGTTTTGCTTTGCCTTTTAATCAAGCTTTTTCTATGCATTCTTTGTGACAAATAACAACTTGAAGAGACGCCATGAAAGGATGTCAAGAGTAACAGCGGCGGCGGCGGCATCATCATCATCATCATCATCATCATCATCATCATCATCATCGTCATCGTCATCGTCATCGTCGTCGTCGTTATTATTATTGTTATTATTGGTTCACAAGGAGCTTTCGTACAGGTCATCAAAGATTCCATTGAAAACAGCATGTGGTGTTCCCTGGAAGCTGAGTGACAACAAGTCTCCCCAAATCTGTAGTACTATCCACCTCTTTTGATAACATTTGCAAATAAATTTGCATTATCTCAATAGCTGCTTGCTATTTATTTCTCGTTGGCAGCGGTCATTGGTCTTCACTGGAATTTGAGTGGCAATAAGCTTCCCAAGGCCCCAGTTCTTTTAGCACTTATACAGCAGAGGTCTGGTCAGTTCTCTCTTCTCGGGGTTTCCTTTCTCCTTGACTCTACTGGTCTATTTTGTCTCGCCATTTTTTTACTGGGGGGGTAGTGGGTTAGAAAAACTTGTAGGTATGCATCTTCAATATTCTCGGTTCCATATAGCGTTTCATGTCTCTGCAGCAGTTTTTTAGCCAACGCTTGTGGTTGATATGTGTTAGTCTCCACATTCAAGGGTTTTCCTTAATATTTCACCTGTTTTCATTATTGTTGTTCGTTGTATTTTCCCAGTCATTCACCTGATTCCAATTTCTCCCATTCTTTTTTCCAAGTTTTTCGGGATTCCTAGTGCTCCTACTAATATAGGTATTATTTTGATCTTCTTCATCTTCCATATTCTTTTCAGCTCTCTTGCTAGCTCTGTGTATTTGCTCAGTTTCTCCTTTTCTTTGATATTCATCCTGTGATCGGCTTGGACAGCAAAGTCTACGATTTGATAGGGCTTTTTTCTTGTTAATTATTCCGACACCCGGTCTTCTTGCTGGGATGGGTTTATCAGTCTGTATGTCCATGTCCCATAGGGTTTTGTGATTCTGGTTTTCAAGTACTGTTGCCGGCTTATGTTTGTACCACTCATCTGTGCGTTCGAGATGTAGTTGTTTGCACAATTCCCAGTGTACTGACCTTCCCATTTGGTTGTGTCTGTTCTTGTATTCCTTTTGGGCAAGTTTGCTGCATTCACTTACTATATAGTTTATCGCTTCGTCTCTTTGTCCACAGAGTCTGCATTTGCTGTTTTCTTGTGTTTTGTTGATCTTTGCTTTGATGTGGTTAGTTCTTATCGAGTTATCTTTTGCTGCGGTCATTAGGGATTCACTTTCTCTGCCTATGTGTCCTTTTCGCATCCATGTCCAAGTGTTTTCTTTATTTTCAACGTTTGTCATCCTTATGAATCTTTCGTGTAATTGTTTCTCTTCCCATTTTTCTTTTCTTGTTTTATCCTTTGTCTTTCCGTTTTCTGTTTTTGTCGATTTTTTCTGTGTCTATCGCTGCCATGATTATCCTTTCAGTGTTTTACATTATGTATTTTTCTAGTTCTTTTTTGGTGTCATTCACACAGCCTTCTATGCAGGCCAGTCCCCCCCCCGTCGTCTTTCCTTTTCAACATCGTCCTTCGGGTGTAAGGCATTGTGCATGGTCACGAGTTTCCCAGTCTTCTGATCGAGCTGTCTGAGGTTCAGAGTATCCTACTAGTGATACTGCCCATGTATTTATACCTTATATAAAGTTTCAGCTATATAATTTAGTTTCCAGAAGTATTTCTTTCCAATTCTCGCTTTCATTTCTGTTGCTTTGATGGCGTCTGCTTTCAGAACTCCCAGGTATTTATGGGTGTTTTGTTCCCCTAGTGCCCTGATCTTCATTTGGTTAGGTAGTTCCATGCCTTCTGTCGCCATCAGCTTTCCGTTTTACTGCGCACTTTTCCATACCGAACTCCATTTGGATGTCCTAGCTGAAGATCCCGGTGGTGTTTATTAATGTCTTGAGTTCATTTTCAGTCCTTGCAAAATGTTTTAAATCTTCCATGTATATCAGGTGGTTAATTTCTTCCTCCGTGTTAGAGAACTTGTATCCAGCTTGGCCCTTTTTCAGTATATTGTTTAAAGGCATACTGCCTATGATGAACAGTAATGGCGATAGTGAGTCTCCTTGGAAGATGCCTCTTTGCATGTTTATTTTTGTTATGTGTTTCCATCAGCTGTCAATTCCAGTCGCCATGTTATCATTGCATTTTCAATAATGTTGATGATCCTTTTTTTTTTTTTTTTTTTACACAGTGATCACCACTTATCAAGGCCCGGAAGCCACTCAGGGGTAAGGGTTATTGCAAGTACATTAATTTAGTGAGGAGATTTGCTGAAGTGTTTACTTAAGGGGGCGGTTCATTAGGAATTTGTTAACATTGGACTTGAAGACATCCAAGTTGTAGTCCGAAGGGAAGCAGGCAGACGGAACAGAGTTCCACAGACGTGCAGTTCTAGGAAAGAAGCTTTGTTCATGGAATCCGCGTTTTGATTTAGGCACAGATAAAGAGTGGGGGAAATTTTTCACAGTGGATTCAGCTAGACGGGTGTTTTTCGTGAAAGATTGGCGAGGGGGGGCCAGAGACTGGAGTTCAGACAAGCATCTGCCATGGAAATAACGATAAAACAAGGACAGGCTCGCAACGTCTCTTCTGTGGGAGAGAGATTGCAGGGTAGAGAAAAGAGCATCCCCCACTAAGCCACGAAGTCTATTTTGTACTCTGTCAAGGCAGGATAGGCTGTTTTTAGCAGCTCCTGCCCAGATATGGCAACAGTATTCCATCATTGGAAGTACTTTGCTTAGTATTTTATACATTTTTAGGCATTCTATTATCCATGCTTTGGGGGATTCTGTCGTACGCCTTTTTGTAGTCGATCCATGCCATGGCTAAATTCTGTCTTCTTTTTACCTCCTTTAGGATCTTTTGATCTATGTATAGCAGATTATGTGTTTCTCTTTTTCCTTTCTAGCATCCTTTCTATTCCTCGGGGAGACATACCCCATTATTCAGGAAGTGGTAGATTTGTTCCCTCAGTTGTGCTGTTAGTATTTTCCATATACTGGATAAGCACGTGAAAGGCCTTTAGTTGCTGGGGACGGTTCCTTTCTCTGTGTCCTTCTGTATCATTGTGGTTCTGCCTTTTGTCATCCAAGCTTGACGTTTCTTTCCTATGTACATCGTCTCAGGTTTTGGGCTACTATTTCGTGTAGTGCTGTGAATTTTTTGAACAAGTACGCATGTATCCCGTCGTGTCTTGGTGCTCTCCAGTTTGCCATTTTTCCTAGGGTTTTCTTTATGGCTTCCTTGCTGATTTCTTTCACTGTTCTTTCTTCAATTTGTTTGGACTCTTCTTTCATGTTTTTCAGCCACTTGGCATTCTCTTACTCCAATAGAGTTTTGTTTCTGTCGGGTTTAGTCGTTCTGTTTTTGTTTTTCCTCCGTTCACATTTTGATAGAATTTCTTTCATTGGTTTCGAGTGTCTTGTTTTGTTTATACTGTTCATATTTGTATCTATATCATCTCAATCTAATTTTTTGTTGTTGCTATTTTTTGGTTCAGATCTTCGTGTGTATTGTTTGCTGGTTACATTCCAATTTTCAATTTTCTCCACGTCGCTTTCTTCCTGTTTATCATTTTGGCTTTTTTTTATATATATATTTGTTTATTTGTGTTTCTAGCATTATTTCCAGGTTTTGTCGATTCATCTTTCCCCGGATTTTTTTTCTGATTCGAACTACATACTTACCATGTTGGCTCCTGCGTAAATTAAATTGCTTAGGTCTGTGATTGTATCTGTTTGGTATTTATGGGAGAAGCTTGTTAACCTTCTCTGCGTTTCATTTCTTCAGTTCTTGATTCCTTAAAGATGGGAACTTTGTTTTTTTTCCTCGTGCATAAACTGTATTATTTTCCTGTTTAATCTGCTTCATCCTTCGTTAACTCTGTTTCATTGTTCTCGATTTCAACGTTTTTAGGGTCCAGTCTTCGCAGGTTCTCCGTCTGGGGTCTTTATACTCGTGGGACTTCTACACATGCGGTTCTAGTAGGAAGGGTTTCATGCTCAATTTCCTCATTTACTTTTCGTTGTATTTCTATTAGCTCTTCAGTATCAGTCTTGCTTGGTCTGCAAGTCTTTGTTCTGTTGTATGGTAATCACTGGACTTGCCCCATAGCTCTTTCATTCGCTTCCACATCTACATTTAGGATTGCTTCTATAATAGCATTCCATTACGAGCCTATTCTCTTTCGTTGTCCATTTCTTCCTTCGGGTTTTACTTTTCTGATTGTAATCTTGGCTGTGCTGTGCTTGGTTGGTATCATATTGATCCCGGAAATTAGAGATTATACTTACCTGTTCAGCGTCCGTGTTACTTTTGTTTATGAAATTAGAAAGTTGGCCAACATTCGCAGGATAACGAACGGGTCCCCCATGCTGGCTATCGAGGGAGCACCTGCCGATAATGGAATCCAGATTTTTCTTCTTCTTCTTCTTCTTCTTCTTCTTCTTATTATTATTATTATTATTCACTCACTACTTGTTATCATCAATGTATTATTTTTTAAAACAACCTGTTGTGTTCCCCGGAGTCTTACAAATGATAACGTTTCCTCAGATTTCCAACACCCATTACCCATTTCATCTTTGTAAATTAGTTTGCGTTATCGCAATAGCCGTTTACGATTGCTTTCTCGTTGATAGCGACAATTGATTTTCACTGGGATTTGACTAGCAATAAACATCCTCAAGATCTCTGCCCTCTTTGCACTAATCCAGTCGAAATCATGTTTTCTCAATGGCCTTTCCATCCTCCTTGATTCGCTTCACTTGTTTGGTGTGACATCAGTTTATAGTGAAACTATAAAACGGGGGAGGGGCGAAAAGCGAAGGTACAAGGGGGGTGTTAACTTACAATTATACAGTTTTTATGATTCCATGTTGTGTTTCTTTGTGTTTTACCTCTGTATCAGTTTCTATATGTCAAATTAGCGCCCGTGGATCATGTGTATATGTTTACGCATTCAAAGAGTTTCCGTAATATTTCAGCCGTTTTCATTATTGTTATCTGCTGTATTTTCTCAGCCATCCTTCTGAATTCAAATCTCTTCTATTCTTTTTTTTGACGTTTTTCAGTATTGTTCCTAGTGCTTCTACTATTATCTTAACTTTCTTCATCCTCTATATTCGTTTGAGCACTCTGACCAATCTTCACTCTGTGGTCTGCTGGACGGCAAAATCTACAAACTGACAGGACTTTTCCTTCTTGTTTGCTATTATAACATCCGTCCTCTTGCTTGGATGAATTTATTATTATTATTATTATTATTGTTATTATTATTATCATTATTATTATTATTACTGACATATCCTTATAAACTACACAATTGGACACATATGGTATCACTAGCGTCGTTTGGTATTACACAAAATGACCATGAAAAGTCAAAGAAGATTGACAGACAGAATAAAGAGAGAGAGAGAGCACAAACCAGACCTCCACTGGAAGAGTGTAGAGTAAACTGACACTTTGAGAAAGTTTATCGCCACTTCAATTTCACAAAAAAAAAAAAAAAAAAAAAAACACGGCTGCTGTGATAAAGTAAAATTTCTATTAGTACAGCTGGAGAAGACGCAACATGCAACAACAAAACTAAAAAACAACAATAAAAACTACAATAATAATTAAACTAGCAGAACGCGTGGAAATTCCGTGGTAGTTGAAAATTAAACAAAATAAACAAACATCATCAAGGAACATCTTATCAATTAACAATTAACAATTACATTGGTGTTGGACTATGTACCGATCAAGACTTAACTAAATCACGAAACTCAGGTACTGGTAATACTGCTGACAATGGCATCAATTTGATGAACTTTTCTGATCTTATCCTGATCTCGCAACATTATAATCATGTGCAGTGTGCTCGTTCTCTTTTCTGTAATTCAATTACATAAACATTTGCATTTTTTTTTTACATTTTCACCCCAAACAAGGCACATTGCCACTTTGATGTAGTACTATCAGGGACTACAGGGGTTCTATGTGGGGAGTTGGACAGCAAGATGTCGGTTCACGTTAAATATGAACTACTGCATGTCATATTAGCAGAGACTCTGGACAGAGTATAAAAAGCAAATCCTCTTAAAGGAAACTAGTGTATGGACGATAAAGAAATTACAGTTTGGGTGGATGCAAGTTGCATAACTACGGTAGTGGCATTAGAAGCGAATGGGACTGCCATTGAGATGCTTGTTGGCTACGTCCAAATAATTATGCTCAGCACATTAATCTAAATGAGCTCGATGCAGCACTCAAAGGACTTAATTTGGCCCTTCAGTGGGAGGTGACAGTGTTATACTTGGTTACTGATTCAGCGCGCGTGCACTGGAAGATTTCCGACACTTTACCTAGAAAGGCACGTTTGAACACCAGGGCAGCTGGCGAGATTCTAGTAAAGCGACGGTTTAGAACTTTGCGACCGCTGGCGGAGGAATATTGATTGACCATAGACGTGAAACTTTGGAAGTCCTTCCAGAATCGCGTAGATGACTGCACGGTTCTGATAGGACTTCATTAGTTTCACAGCCCCATTCGCTTCCATAGTAGCACGTAGGTGGATGGATCTGTTCAAAGAATGAAAAAGACCCGGAGGTCGAGGGCTGCACAATGGTATGAAGGCGAGTGGACTAGGACCAGGTAGCTTAAATCCATCAAAGTAGATATCCGGGTGTGAAGTGAAACCTAATATTCGACAGGTCAGTTGATCCGACAGTATCCAAAGGGATTGCTAAAACAGTTGTGAAAGCCTGTGAAATCTGTCGATCGATAGATTCGGCACATGTTCGATGGGAGAAAACACAGCGCTAAGTATAACTGGTTGGCAATGGACATAACCAAGCACAATGCTGAAAATTCTGTGTGATGGATTGTGGTCCGTCTAGATTTGCAGTATGACGACCAGTGCGCCGAAAAGATGCGGCCACTGTTTTACATCAGTTCGAGAATATTTTCTTTGAGCCAAGCCCGCCAATGTAAATAATGACACTGCTTCACTAGTAAAGACTTTGGTGAATTTTCGAAGAATTGGGATGTGCCTTTGTAGTTTCGCTGTTCCTACTCGCCGAGTGGAAATGGAATTGTAGAACGATGCCATAGGACCATTAAGACCATCGCCGCTAGAAAGAATTGTACAATATTGGAGGCGCTCTACTGGCACAATGTCAATCCAAAGGATGACGTGTCACCCTCTACTACGCCGGCTGACGCACTGCATAGATACTATCTCTGAATAAATGGCGTTGAGGCTAACCTGCTGCCTGAACCTACTGTGATTAGAGGAAAGTATAAAGACGAAGACGTTGTTTGGGTAAAAAAAAAAACTACGCGTCAGATGCGCGACAAAACACAGTGCTGGTTGTGTTACTGAAGTGATAAGCCCGAAATCCTTGAAAATTGAGGGATTGAAGGAAAAATCGTAACTTACTTGGATAGCGTGTGTGTGTACTTTGTAGGGTTCTGCTACTTGACAAGAAAAAAGAGAGAAGAAAAAATGGCCACTCGGAGTTGCTTTTAGCAAGACCGTCTTAAAAGACAAGATGGCCGGTGGGTAAAAATAATTTAATCTGCTGACGTCATCACGGATAGTCCATACCGGTGACACCGGTAGTCACCGGTAGGCACTCGTAACATCTTGAAGTCAGTGTAATATTTCTTTTTTTATTAAAATGCCTTCACGGTGCATCGTTCCAACTTGCCGAGGAAATTATCATAAAGGACCAAAAAGTGACAGTATTTTAATTTCCGAAAGATAAAGAATTATAATGCAGTAAAAAAAAAAAAAGATTTTATACCATCTCCATTCAGCAAAGTAAGTTTTAACGTGCTCCCCCCTGTATTTAACACGGTGTAACTATAATTTAATTCAATATTATCATCCTAAATGTTTTACCATTCAAAAGAAGAAGCTTCAAATAAATTGCTAATATTAAAAAAAAAATTTTACAGCATACAAAACTAATGAAAATGCGAGACAACATCGATTCTTTAAAACACGTGTTTTAAAAATCTAGCAAAAATTAATTTTCCTGAAATTTTTCAATATTTAAAAATAAATTATGCCGGCTGATAAAATTTTTAAACTTTTTTTTAAAGCTAGAAAGATAAAATTTAAAAATACTTGTATATATATATATATATATATATATATATATATATATATATATATATATATATATGAAACTAAACTAAAAAAAAACAAAAAACGCGCGTTCACTCGTGGTCTTAAACAGTCTTGGCCTTCGGGACCAGATCAAAGTGTAGTATCTGTTCTCCAGATGCTGCATTCTGTTTCTTGTTCTCTTTCAGTGGAGGAGAAATCCTTCACGACTGAGACAATTTTTATTTTTGTACCTTTTCTCCACGTTAAAAAACGACCTTGGTGTCTAACTCTGTCCCGTGGGGAGGCATAGTAAATAGGTACAATTCATTTCATTAACGTAATTGGGTTTGTATTACTGTACACATAGATTCGAAAAAGTTGTCAAAAACAAATATATAACAAATAAATGTTATCAAAGGCAAGATAAGTTACTTTTCTACCAAATATTTTTCGTGTTTTTATCCAACGTAACATGTTTATTCAGCTCGAAAAACATAGTGTTTACCGATGTATTCGAAAATTCAAGATTGCGTCTGATTCTCTCTTTAACACGGTAAGTTTGGAATAAGGTGTTATAAATAAAAAAAAAACTATACAACATACTATTAAAAACCCGCCGAATATATGTCAACCTATGTCACGGTAACATATATTGAGCGAGTTTTTAACAGTATTTTATCCGGTTTTGTATTTATAACACCTTTTCCCAAACTTACCGTGTTAAAGAGAGAATCAGACGCCATCTGGAATTTTCGAATACATCGGTAAACACTATGTTTTTCGAGCTGAATAAACATGTTACATTGAATAAAAACACGAAAAATATATCCAGTTTGGCAGAAAAGTAACTTATCTTGCCTTTGATAACATTTATTTGTTATATATTTGTTTTTTGACAACTTTTTCGAATCTATGTGTACAGTAATACAAACCCACGTATTTTAACAAACTGAAAATATGGATATAAAAAAATGATTTTGCATGTTATTTTTGTTATGTGGTGAAATAATCTTAAATAAGAAACATGATTTTTTTCTTTAGGTTAATTTTTTTACTGTGCAATATTTCATGAATTTATTAAAAATATTGTTTTTGATTTTGAAAAAATATTGTGGTTCATTTTGATTAAAAAATATTCGTTTTGATTAAAAAATATTCATTTTGATTAAAAAATATTCATTTTGATTTTAAAAAAAAGTTTAATTTTAATATTTGTTTATTGTCTTAACTCATATCAAATGTTTTGCTTATGTTCTGCTTCAAATATTCATAATCTTACATGCATAATTTTCATTTAATTATATTAAATAAACTTCAAGTTTATTTCAAATCAAATCGTGTTCATTCACTTTTTTAAAATGTAATTTATAAGTAATTAAAGAACGCATTCTGATCTTTAAAATCTATAATACAACGAAATATTCAATTGCTTATAATATACTTAAACAAATAACTTGTGTTTTTTTTTTAATTATTTTTTTATTATTAATATTAGATGAGTTTCAGTATAAATCATCGTGTTCTTTCTTTATTTCAATCCAATTTTGAAGTTTTGTAACGCTGTCTGTAAAAATTACTGTTCATTATTGACAGTCTAAGAGTTCCACATATCTTGCTTGTTGGGACCTCGGCGATGACGTCATTTTTTCAGCTGGCCGGCCATCTTTATAACGAAGGCCACGCTTTTAGACTCCCACCGTTTCTATTTAAATGAGACTATACTAGAAACATAATTAGAAAAAATTTGTGGGTGAAAAAGATCAAAACTTTATTGACACTTGCTTTTAATCTATATATATATATAAAAGCGAAAATGTATGTATGTATGTATGTTTGTGTGTCTGCTAAAAACTTTTGACCGACGGAACAAAAATTCACAAACTTGATCTCATATGAAAGCCCCACCCCCCGGACGACAAATATCGAAAAATTGGCCCAAAAGGACCATCATAAGTGCGTCAACTGATCGATTTTCTGCAGGGGGCCCAAAAAGTGACATTTTAATGTTAAACATTACATATTTTTAAATCGATTTATAACTGCCCCCCAAAATACGGGCGCCAACTCTTCTACATAAAGTATACACGGGGCCGTTTATTTTGGGTCAACTTGTATTTAAAACCCGCTGAGTCATGTCACGTGATCTTGACGTCAGCAAGCTTGAATGGCAGTCTGAAATTAAAAAACATTGTTGTTATATGTAAAAAAAATTAACCCTCACACAAGCTAAACTATGAACTTCTACGCTATGACAACGTTACCAAAGTTATCAACATGTTAAAAATAGTTAGATACGATAGTTAAATGAAAAATAACAAGCCAAAAATGTGAAGTAAAAAAAAATAGGCTTACAAAAAATATTAACGATAGAAGTTTTTACAAAAAAACAAACCCAGACGCCATTTTCTTTTTTAGTAACACTCTTTTTCGGAGACGAAGTGTGTGTGTGAGAGCGAGAGAGAGAGAGAGACGCAAACAGAGTGAGAGAGAAAGAGAGAGACGCAAACAGAGAGAGAGAGAGAGAGAGAGAGAGAGAGAGAGAGAGAGAGAGAGAGAGAGAGAGAGAGAAACGTTAACTTTTTCACCCCGAAATCGACAATTTTCGACAGGGAAGGGGGGGGGGGTAAACAACGCATGTGTCAGATGACGTCATGACGTCGTGACCTGATTTACTTTAAATAGTTGAAAAACCGAACAAATTGTATATACGTCGCTTTAGGTCAAGTAGTTAAGGCCTTGTTTCATTATCAAAACATTTTGGGTTCGAATCGTGGTGTGAGATGTTTTTTTTCGATTTTTTAAATTTAAATATTGAACCCTGTATTATTTAAGCCATTTTTCACGTAACGTTCGTTTTCCTGTTTTTTTTTACTTCGCTTATTCTTAGCGACACCCAAAAGCACCCTAGTACCCACCGATTTTTTAAATTTTAATATCGAAACAGGCTTATTTAAGCCATTTTTCACGTGTTCGTTTTTTGTTTTCATCGTTCGTTTGCCTTACGTTATTTTTTTTTGTGTTTTCTTTCGATGTTTTGATTACCCCCCTACTTAATTAAAACGTTGTTTTCTTTTCTTACTTCGCTTATAACAATGCTTACATCGTTATCGTCGTCGTCGTAACGCTCGACGACTTTCAAACATCTTTCACTTATTCGCCTATAACAATGCTTCATTCTGGCTGGCCGATTTTATTTTCAAACTTCGCCTCAGGGCTTCGGCTTCGATCCTACCTCCGGTTTCTTTTTTTTATTTAACACCACACACACCTACAAACACCCTGGCAACGCCGGGTACCCCTCGCTAGTCTAGAATAATTACAAATTAACGATTTAGAATAATAGAATCAATAATGATAAATGAGCTCTGTCTATCTCTAATGTTCCATATAAAATAAATCTAATAGCTTATGACTTGATAAATTCGGTTATATCTTATATTTGGTTTTATGAAAAAAAATGCAAAACAATATCCTTCGTACGCTATCAGAAATTCATAAATGAAAATAGTAAATATTCAGCAGAAATACTTCATTTCATTATATAATCCAAATAAATGTAGCTGATTATCACTCAAGAAGATAAGAGTCCAAAGGAAAAAAGTTGCAGAGAGAAGAAAAGAGCATCATTTACAAGGTTTCGAATCCAGTTTTGAACTCTAAGAGAAGCCTCACACTAAATGCGACAACAGTACTTCACTTTCGAACGTATTTGGCTCTAACAGAGGATTGCGTCAGTAGTGAGATACCTTCTGAAGTGGTAGAATGACGCAACTATTATTCCAGTGACCTTGGCAACAGATTTGATGTAAGTCATCCATTTCAGGTTAAGACTTACAGTCGAACCCAGAAGCTTGTCGAAGCAGGGTGCTTCATTGAGATAAGAGCCATTTTCATCAATTGGGGTCAAGTGGAGAATTAAAGCATTAGTAGTGAAAAGTTAGAAGCTTGAATTTAGATGCGTTGAAATTAACGAGCCACGGTTTGCCCCATTGCACCATGTGCTCAAGGTCGGAGGAAAGAGACTCAGAGAGATCTTGGTCGTCAATTGCCTTTGAAGTGTTGCCATCGATGATAATATTGTCTGCGTGCATGTCGACAAATGAACTTATAATGCGATTTAAAAGATCATTGATAAAGAAAAAGAAAAAGAGTTGTATTCAGTATGGCTCCTGTAGGCACGTCAGCGTTGACACTTTGATATTCGAATTTTTGCCCTTCGGCGACGAATGGCATAAATCTACTCGAGATAAAAGATTCAATGGGCAAAATAAAAAAAGAGAAAAAAGATCTCACAATATTACATATCTGAAAATCTTGTGAAATTGACCTTTATGCCTAAACCTATCAAATGCATTATATATATATATATATATATATATATATATATATATATGTATATATATATATGTATATATATATATATATATATCCAGAGCTTTGCTATAGAGAGGAAACCCCTGTCGATAGATTTACAGATCCTAATGTCGCAGGACGAAAACCATATTGCTTGTCAATGAGTATGGTGTTTTTGTTAAAGTTGGCAGTTTCTCTATTTATCACGGATTCAAGAAAATTACTTATGACACACGGAATACTAATTAGTCTGTACTGAGATGCAGAAGTTCGATCTCGGGTATTTTTAAATAAGGTTTACCAAGGTTAGCATCAATAGCTTTGCAAAATATGTACTTGTTCTGGTTGCATCCTTTTTAGAACTATGACTAGGATATTGTCAATTGCTTTACTGGCATCAAGAGTCTTCATGAATATGCCAACATCACGAACAAATATGAGGATGTCACTCAGATTATTTTTGGTCATGGGAGCAAATTGGAGAGGTTGCTAACCCCGATCGCATATGGTTGAGTTTGTTGCAAAGTTGTTTGCAAAGAATTTGACTTTGTCAATGATAACAAAAACACCTCAAGACCACTAGTGATGGTCGGGATAGAGGACGCGCACCTTTTTATGAGCTTTTTTGTTATTACCAAACTCATGAGAACCAAGTCTCTGTTCTTCTATTTTGGACTTGATGAACTAAATATATGACTTTCTAGCGTACACTTTTATTGTTATATATACGTATTTGTAAGGGTCCACATTTGTTGTGTGCGGAGGGTATACACGTGACTAAAGTGTCTGTCGTTCTTCACTCTGGCCCTTGGGGTTTCTAGTCTCCATTTTGAGACACGTCACCTCCCTCTCAAGAAGGAGGAACGCGTAACCCATTCGATCTCTTCGACACCCTAAATCCAACTCAAACGATGCTCCATCAAACCGGAACACGTGACAGACAACACGTCAATTTCCGGTCAGCTGTTCAAATACCTTTCAGTACAAACTTGACCAGGTTACAGTTAAGCAAGGTTGGACATGTTTTGATAACTTTATCAAAACATAACTTTTCCTCCCTTGTTTACTTTGCCAGTTGATAGATAGATCGATAGATCGAGCGATGAATATATAGATAACTACCTGAATAAATAGATACATAGATAGATACACCGATAATTCGATAAACTGATAGATAGATAAATAACAGATTATTTACTTTTCTGCTCGGCTAACTTTATAACATAATCCTTTTGCAGTGCTTTATGTCAGTCCTAAAAACATTAGTTTCAAAAATCTATTATTTTACAGCAATTGAAATAGTTGTTTCTATGTGTAATGGCGGCAGCATATTCAGGAATGTACCATGGCTGGATGTTCGATTACTGTTGGAATTGCTCATAGTATATGTCACTGTCTACGCTGATCTTTAACCAATCAGTTCGAATGTCAAAGGTCGAATTCTCTAGAGGACGCATTTTTTAAAAACATAGGGCGTAGATGTAGTTTCGATATTAACGTTCAGAAACTGCCCCAGTCATGATCGCGTATAGATACACTAACATAGTTAGGCTGTTTAATCATGTTTACATTTTTATAGAAAACAGTTTTCTATAACATCAGAGATGCATGAATAATCAGAGTATTTTTAGTATTATTAACACATAACATTTTGAACTATATACACACTTTGTAATTTAGATTCTTGTTTTTTCTTTAGAGATTTAACTTAGTTTATTATAAAAAATTAGACACTGATGTTAAAGTTAGTCATTGTTCTTTAAATAGAACCTCATTCATGTAGTCTTAATTTCCAGTTAAGCTCGCTTGTTTTGCTCGTCATTATAACAAATGCTGTATCTGATTCATCTTTTCCTTGTTAAACTATTATCATATATTCGTCAAGTATTATTCTGATGTAAATATTTTCTGAAACATGTATACACCTGGAAAATTAAGTTTGATGTTGATTTTTAGAGCATTATTACAGATATTTATTATATCGAAAATTATGTATTCTACTGAATTAGTATATATATATTTGCACACACACATACACGCACATACACACACATGTATATAAATATATGGGAAATATGTTTATTCAATTATATTTCATTTCTTATTTATACCGACTTTTTTATTTACGAAGTTAAACAGATGTTGAATATACAAAAATCTTCCAAATTCGAAGATGTTGAATATACAAAAATCTTCCAAATTCGAAGATGTTGAATATACAAAAATCTTCCAAATTCGAAGATGTTGAATATACAAAAATCTTCCAAATTCGAAGATGTTGAATATACAAAAATCTTCCAAATTCGAAGATGTTAAATATACAAAAATCTTCCAAATTCGAAGATGTTAAATATACAAAAATCTTCCAAATTCGAAGATGTTGAATATACAAAAATCTTCCAAATTCGAAGATGTTAAATATACAAAAATCTTCCAAATTCGAAGATGTTGAATATACAAAAATCTTCCAAATTCGAAGATGTTAAATATACAAAAATCTTCCAAATTCGAAGATGTTAAATATACAAAAATCTTCCAAATTCGAAGATGTTGAATATACAACAATTTTACAAATTCGAAGATGTTGAATATACAAAAATCTTCCAAATTCGAAGATGTTAAATATACAAAAATTTTCCAAATTCGAAGATGTTAAATATACAAAAATCTTCCAAATTCGAAGATGTTAAATATACAAAAATCTTCCAAATTCGAAGATGTTGAATATACAAAAATCTTCCAAATTCGAAGATGTTGAATATACAAAAATCTTCCAAATTCGAAGATGTTAAATATACAAAAATCTTCCAAATTCGAAGATGTTAAATATACAAAAATCTTCCAAATTCGAAGATGTTGAATATACAAAAATCTTCCAAATTCGAAGATGTTGAATATACAAAAATCTTCCAAATTCGAAGATGTTAAATATACAAAAATCTTCCAAATTCGAAGATGTTAAATATACAAAAATCTTCCAAATTCGAAGATGTTGAATATACAAAAATCTTCCAAATTCGAAGATGTTAAATATACAAAAATCTTCCAAATTCGAAGATGTTGAATATACAAAAATCTTCCAAATTCAAATATGTTAAATATACAAAAATCTTCCAAATTCGAAGATGTTAAATATACAAAAATCTTTCAAATTCGAAGATGTTGAATATACAAAAATCTTCCAAATTCGAAGATGTTGAATATACAAAAATCTTCCAAATTCGAAGATGTTGAATATACAAAAATCTTCCAAATTCGAAGATGTTAAATATACAAAAATCTTCCAAATTCGAAGATGTTGAATATACAAAAATCTTCCAAATTCGAAGATGTTGAATATACAAAAATCTTCCAAATTCGAAGATGTTAAATATACAAAAATCTTCCAAATTCGAAGATACTAAATATACAAAAATCTTCCAAATTCGAAGATGTTAAGTATACAAAAATCTTCCAAATTCGAAGATGTTAAATATACAAAAATCTTCCAAATTCGAAGATGTTAAATATACAAAAATCTTCCAAATTCGAAGATGTTTAATATACAAAAATCTTCCAAATTCGAAGATGTTAAATATACAAAAATCTTCCAAATTCGAAGATGTTAAATATACAAAAATCTTCCAAATTCGAAGATGTTGTTCATCTTGAGATGACGTAAATATCATAAAACACAATTGAAACTACTCTTCCGATTCTTTCAAATTATGTAACCATACTCAGATCCGTTTTTCTTTTTTTTTTAAGTGAATGAGTTCTTTTTTTTACATGAGAGTCACCACTTATTAAGGTCCTGAGGCCACTCGAGAATAAGGCTTATTGAGTGTACAGTAATCAATGGGACAATATCGTAGTAGTCGTTATTAATGGAAATATGGTAGATTGGATTCCTTAAGAGGGCGGTTCATCAAGAATTTGTTTATGTTGAACTTGAAGACAACCAAGAGTTAGGAAGTAAATGAAAATAACGATAAAACAAAGACAGGCTCGCAACGTCTCTTCTGTGGGGAAAGAAGTTGCAGAGAAAAGAAAAGGGCATCCTCCACTAATTTACAAAGTCTATTTTGTACTCTGTCAATGCCGGATAAGCTGCTTCTAGCAGCTCCTGCCCAGATGTGGCAACAATACTCCATCTCTGGACGTATTTTGTTTTATATAGATAGAGAATTGCATCAGCAGTGAGATATCTACTGGAGCGGTATAAAGATCCCACCATTCTTCCTGCGACCTTGGCAACAAATTTGATGTACGTGTTCCGTTTCAAATCAGGAGTAAAGGTCAATCCCAGAAGCTTGTCAAAACATGAAGCTTCTCCAAGACGAGAGCCATCCATTTCAATTGATGTCAGATGGGGATCAAGGAGTTGATAATGTAAAGATAGGAGCTTGGTTTTTGATGCATTAAAAGTAACCAGCTACATCTTCCCCCATTGTACCACGCACTCAAGATCAGAGGAAAGAGAATCAGAGAAAACTTTGTCATTTAAGGCCCTTGATTTATTGCCATAAATGATAGTATCATCAGCATAGATGTCAACGAATGATCTAAGTGTGTGTTTTGGGAGATCATTGATGTAGATCAGCAAGACAGGAAGAGAGTTGGGCCCAGGATGGACCCCTGAGCGACTCCAGCATTAATACTGTGAGCTTCCTATTTCTGCGCATCAACCACTACTCTTATGAGCCTATCTTATTCTTCTGATATGCCTGGGCGGAAAATATTTAAAAAAATTGACATAATCTATATATTAATACGATAGCGCGTGTGTTATGTTTTGTCACGCTAACATCCAGGTTGTTCAATTGTTATGTATTTTCATTTTTTGTAATAAATAATTTTGCCAAGAATTCTTCATAAGTTTTGGTTTTGGTTTCGATTATAACGGATGCCACTCAAGTCATTTAATTTTTTTTAATAAATAATTTTACTAAGAATTTGTTATAAGTTTTGGTTTCGGTTTCGATTTTAGCTGATGGCATTTACGCCATCTATTTTTTTATAAATAATTTTACAAAGAATTCCACATGACTTTTGATTTCAGTTTCGAGTAAAGCTAATGGGACTCCAATAATAAAAAAATAATTTCATCAAGAATTCTTCATAAGTCTTTGTTTTGGTTTCGATTTTAGCTGATGGCATCTTAGTAATCTATTTTTTTTATAATTAATTTTATCAAGCATTCTTATACATTTTGGTTTCGGTGTCGATTAAAGCTGAAGGAACTAAACTTTTTTACGACCTGGCTACGCCGGGCGTCCCTGCTAGCTTAGATAAATAATTTTTCAGTTTTAACAAAATAGCTGCAATAATATCAGAGCGTCTCTATTTACGCTGAATATCTACAAAATGCCAACATCAATATATTATATATGAATGAATCCTCTGTGGAATTTCCACAGGTCCCGCTAGTAATTATACGATTATTTCTGCGCTACGAAATATGCGCTGTCAAGAATTGAACATTTTTACATAAAAATAAATTGTAAGATGAACAGCATCTTGGAATTTAAAATGCAGACTTTTGTCATTTATATATACATATATTTATACATGTATGTGCATAGTATGTATGTGTGTTAGTTCATGCTTGTTGATTATTTTTGCTTGGAAGAGTGTCTTCATCACAGGTACGTACATACAAGCACTCATCAAAAAGGCGATTTTAATGAGTCTTGAGAAAGAGAATACGCATACTTGGCGAATATAACTAGTCTATGGAAAAAGGTGTAAGGAAAGTGAAACAATTCAATGGAACTTTACATTAGTCTAATCTTTGCTTAATCTTAATGAAACGTAATCTTCTTACTGTTAGAAATGGTAAGAGTCACTGTAACCCCGCCGCATTAATTTAGACGGTTGCACTTTTCAAAGCTTTTACCATGTCTGCTGATTTGTTCTGATTTTATTTAGTTTATTCTCATGTTTTTTTTTTCTTTTCTTATTCTCCTTTCGTCTGGTTTTTATTTTCCTTTTTTTTTACATCTGTTTCTCTTTTTTGTGTTTCTTTTAATTTCTGACAGCATGATACACATCTTTTGAACTTTATTATTTTATTCTTTGTACTTCGTTTCTTTCCATCTTTCATCTTCTTTTTCTTAATTTTCATACTTTCCTGCTACTTAATCATGCTGTCTAAAGATACCGGCTTCCTGATCTAAAATGCATTAAACATCGACGCTATTGCTTTTTTCTTTCATTCGCAAAATTCAATCATGTTCAGCAAGACCAAACTACTAAAAGAAAAACACAACAATTTTCGTCTACAAAACAACCAAACCAATGAATAAATGTCTGAATATTAAAATAAATTGAAGCATAAAATTATTATATAAAATACTGGATTAAGCATCAAATAACCCAAAAAGGGTTGATATGCCGCAAAAAATAAAACAACCAAGCAACCTATGTTCTACTTATTTTGTTTATATCTTTCGTACTTTTGTTTAACAATTTTGTTTGTTCTACCTTTTCATCGTCTTTCTTGCTTTCAAATTCTTCAATAAGCTTTGCTTTTCGTATTTTTTGTTTTTATTCTCTTTAGATTTTCTCTTTTGAATTTTATTTTCTTTTTTACTTTTTCTTATTTGTTTCCTTGCGTTCAGTTCATCTTTTGTTTTCTGTTTGTTCTTTGTTTCTATCTACTTTTTATTTTACCTCTTCCTTTTCTTCTTTCTCCCCCCCTCTCATTTTCTTCGCTTCTTATTTCATACTTTTCCTCATTCTTTTCTTTTTTCTTCGATTTTTATTTTCTACTACATTGCTTTATCTTCTGTTTTTCCTTTTACATTTCTCATTCTTCTTATTTTTCTTTTTTTTCTTCTTATTTTATTCTCCTATTCCCTGATGTTTTTTCTTTTTCTATCTTCGTATTAATCTTACAATATTTTTTATCTCTATTTTTTTTCTTTTTGCACTTTTCTCTCATAATGTTTTTATTTTTTCTTTCTTTTTCACTTTTAATTTTTTCTTTACTTTTTCATTTTCTTCTTTATTTTTCCAAACTTTACTTTATTATTTTTCTACAATTTTTCTGCTTTTTTAAAAAGTTTAATTTACTTTTTTCTTGATCCTGTTTCCTTCTTTTTTCTTTCTTTTACTTTTGTTTTTTTTCTTCTCCTAATCCTACTCTTCCTTAGTATTTCTCTTACAATATTTTGTTGTTTTTTTTCACTTCTGTTTTGATTTCTTTTCTACTTTTCTCGTTCCTTTTTTTTAAATTATAATTTCTGTTATTTCTCATTCACTTCCTTCATTTTTAATTCATTTGTCCTTCATTTTAAATTCATTCCCTTTTCTTTATTTTTCTCTTTTCACTTTTTTCTTCTGCGTCACATTCACTTCTTTGAAACATTTATTCTCTTTTTTTATCGATTTTATATTATCTTAAGCATTTTGCTTCTATTTGTTCAAATTATTCCAAAAGATCCGTCCTCTTCTTATAAATATGTCAACTAGAAAATTTCTTCTTCTTTAATTCGAACCCCTAAAGGATAACATCGTTCTACAAAACTCATCAGAAATCCTCCAATTGATTCTTCGATTTTGAAATATTCCAAACCAAATAAATCAATAAAACTATAGGAAACAACAGAAAACAAACATAAGAAGAAAAATGTTTTTTTATTATTTATTGCAAGGTTAATTTTCCCCTCGAAAAGACTATCGAAAAGAGGATATTATCGATTAATCTTAATATTTTTAACGATATAAAATAAAAAAAGCAACAAATCTGTAACGATGATTGGCTTCGATAAAGCGTAGAATATTGAAGATTACTCGGTGCATAATTTAGTTATAGATTTAACAAGGTTCGAGGTTCAAACTCAAACACAACTCACATTGACACACGATTCTATAGAAGTAAAGACATTTACTACGGCAGCAGCAGCAGTGGCGGCTACGGTAACAACGTACAGAAGCGATCTCTAATTTGAGATTTACTTTACATAAAAGCTTAGTATTAATAAATCACATATGCAATTAAATTGGTTCCTTATATCAGACTTTAACACACTAGAAATTAGTTTTCATGGAAGTCGAACACCTGTTTTTGAATCTTATTTAAATGATTGCACTTTCCACACAGCGATCTAACGAGAAAGCCAAATCCTGTAACGAATCTCCGTCTTTCTGAACATAACCAATATTCCTTCTTGGAGCGCAAATGAAACCCACCTTTAGTCTTTAGTCGCATAGGCCCTTAGGCTTCACTGACAATAATGGCAATACTTTAGCACATAGATTTAGTCCCTAGTAATAAACCTATTAGTATACCAAACTTCCTTGCGTACGTATGGGTTTTTAAAGATTGTTTCCTCGTCTAGACTTATGAACTACTAATAACTTTTTCTCGTCAATATTTATGGACGATAATAACATTTTCCTTGTCTTCACATTTGTAATTTTCACACACAATACTTCGTCAAGATTCATAAACATTTAAAAGTGCTTTTTTTTGCTAACTTTTTTCTTGTCCTGACTTTGGTGGGCAATGGGATTTTAGTCTATCTGAGCACAACCAATATTTCTTCTTCAAATGAAACCCACCTTTAGTCTATGACTACTCGCATCGGCACTTAGACTTAACTGATAATAATGGTAATATGTTAGCACGTAGACTTAGTCCCTAATAATAATACGAAACCTATTATCTCACAAACTTCCTAACTTTACTTTAGTTCGTTATTACAAATAGTTTGCTCGTCCATAATAATGGACTACTAATAACTCTTTCTCATCTTCACATTTGTAATTTTCACATACAATACTTTGTCAAGATTCATAAACATTTAAAAGTGTGTTTTTTTTTGCTAACCTTTTTCTTGTCCTTACTTTGGTGAACAATGTGTTTTTAGTAGGTGTGGAAACTTCACTCTAATGAGAGATGCTGTTCGAAAATATTTAAACGAACATTTAGAATACCTTCGTAGCTAATCTCTTTTTGAAATATGATTTGAAAATAATTTGAATTGTTAAAAATATATTTGGATAGTCATATCTAAATACTGAGCTGTCCATGTTTGCAAGTTGTTGATTAATCTTTGTTGTCAAATAAAAAGTTGTTTTAAATTTGAATTTATATACACACATACGTATATTTATATGTAAACATTCATATATATTTATATGTGTACACATGTAAATATATATATGTATATATATATATATATATGTCATAATTTTGAAATTTAAATTTGTAATTTGAAAAAGTTAAATTTCAAATATGGAAAGTTTATTATATGCAAGAAAAAGAATACAGTATAGTAAAATATATTTCCTTAACCCATGAGTTTTCTAGGTTTATACGTCTCCTCGGAGGAAAATATTAGCAAATATTATAATTTGCTAAAGGTAATAAATATAAACATAGAAAATTAAATTAAATATTTTAAAAGTTTTTAAATCATTTTAGCTCCATAGAATAAGGGAAACTGGATATTGATACAGCAAAAAAAAAAAAAGAAGGATATTGAACTTCAAATCGAAAGTGTATGTTAAATCCTGTAATCAAAGTTCTTGGTATTCGGCAAGTAAAAAGATCCAACGCGTATTGTAATAAATCCAAGGAAGCTGGTAACAATCCAACATATATATATATTTCCATAGTTTTTCTTTAGTTTGATTGGATATCCGGCAAATCTTTGATTATATCAATCCGGTAAAATTTTGTCCATATATCAGTTTCCAAATTCAGTTCAAGTTTTCAATCAATTTGTGAGTAAAAACCAAAAGATATCTGTAGACATGCAAATAAAATTAAAATTAGATTAAATGAAAATCGAAATAATTAAATGAAAATGGCAATAATTAAATAAATGAATTGTTTATTAAACCAAAGCAAAATAGTCTTTAAAAATCAGATGCAGTTTTTGTTATCATGATTATATTTGTAAGTCAACACAAGTGGAAATTTTGTAATGTTGTTAAAATCGCAAAATTTAAATTCTATCCTCTAAAAATAAGGAAATAAGGGAGAGAAAGAAAAATAAATAAAAATAAAACTAAAATAAAATAAAGGGAGCGCCTAACTTATTAATCTTGAATATGAAATGTCTGTTATGTAGTGGTCTTTTTAAGATGACGAATTATATATTTGTTTTTTTTTTACACAGTGATCACCACTTATCAAGGCCCGGAAGCCACTCAGGGATAAGGGTTATTGCAAGTACATTACGTTAGTGTGGAGATTTGATGAAGTGTTTAATTAAGGGGCGGTTCATTAGGAATTTGTTAACATTGGACTTGAAGACATCCAGGTTGTAGTCCGGACGGAAGCAGGCAGACAGAACAGAGTTCCACAGGCGTGCAGTTCTAAGAAAGAAGCTTTGTTCATGGAATCCGCGTTTTGATTTAGGCACAGATATAGAGTGGGGGAAATTTTTCACAGTGGATTCAGCTTGACGGGTGTTTTTCGTGAAAGATTGGTGAGGGGGGACCAGAGATTGGAGTTCAGACGAGCACCTGCCATGAAAATAACGATAAAACAAGGATAGGCTCGCAACGTCTCTTCTGTGGGAGAGAGGTTGCAGGGTAGAGAAAAGGGCATCCCCCACTAAGCCACGAAGTCTATTTTGTACTCTGTCAAGGCATGATAGGCTGTTTTTGGCCGCTCCTGCCCAGATATGGCAACAGTATTCCATCCTTGGACGTACTTGGCTTTTATATATTTGTTGTTGCATGTTCGTCTTAGGGTGTTTATATTAGTGAGAGACGGGAACATCTAATACATAATGAGAGGGAGATAGATAGAAGAGGGATTGACAGTTCTGACAGTTCTGAGGGTGTTTCTATAAACATTATATTTTTTAACACATATATTTTGAGATGATGATTATGAGTTCTTTTATCATAAAGAAGGAACCAGTCATTATTTCTTCATACTGAGAGGGAGACACATTCTTAAGATGATGAAGACACATTCTTATATGAATTTTATACACAAAGTTTTTTATACTGATGAGTGGAACACAAGTTCTTATGAATACCTTTGTTTGTTGAATGACACATCATAAAAATATGATGACGCCCTTTATTTCGTGTCCAGTCAATAGTTTCGCATCAGCGAGTTCAAAGTCTTACATGATTTCCTTCTTCCAAACCTTCGCTTCCAAAGGTGGATGTCAGCTCTGTCTGTCCGACCCTGTCCGACCTCTGATTCGGCAATGACTTCTCTCTGACTACTCTGACTGTTTGTCTCACTAAAGCTCTAACTATATTGACAACTCATCTCATAGCCATGACGTTATTGCATGACCAACAACGTGCATCTCGGTCCCGTAGCCTGACATGCCTCACGTGTCTAAAACATGCACTGTTCCTCACATGTCTACAACAAGAGTTCTCTAACCTATTTCGGCCTAACCTACTTTCAAATATGTTTAACATTTTCCTATTTCGTTTGAAATCTCTTTTTCAATAAACAGAATTGAATCATAAAATTCCTTTTCAATAACATTACTACACAATGCATTTCTTTTCAACAAAAATCTGCTTATTTATTTTAAACTCTCGATCGGAATTCTCTCTGAATCTTAATTCCAAACCTAGCTTCCCAGGTTCGAATTCTCGGACTATTCTATCTCATGTTTACTTACTAACGAGAACAGGCGACCTGTTCTCTTACATCTCTCTCTCTCTCTCTCTCTCTCTCTCTCTATATATATATATATATATATATATATATATTATACTGGTGTATATAACGGATGTATATAATGTGTATATATTTTACTTGTTGATAAGTGTCGTCTACGTTCATCTATGTTTGTATCACTGTCCGTATAGGGTGTTAAGTGTACGTAAATGCCGATAAATGTGCTCGTCTATATAATGTATGTGCGCATCATATATATTTATTACAGTCTCTGTGATTTTCTAGTTGTATCACGTGTATATTTGTGTTCATCGAGTGAATGTTGAATGTGGGTAGGGGGTATATACATGTAATAAACAGTTAACCAAACGCGAATAATAATGTACACGGACAGTTTTTTTAACGGACAAATGTCATTGTTTGTTAGAACACCAATGAATAGACACATACTTTGTTCTACGTTTTTGGTTCTGTGAATGCTGCAAATGAGTTTTTTTCTCCCGAAAGAAAACATCAAGACGCGACCCGTATTTCTTTTTTACGAAGGAGTAACCACATATCAATACCCGGAGGCCACTCGAGGATAAGAGTGTATGTGTGTATTGTAGTTATTGGCACAATTGAGTACTAATCGTTTGTAAAAGTAATTTGGTATAATTAGACCATTTACGAGGAAGGCTGAAAAAGAGTTTGTTTACGTTGAACTTGAAGATAATGATATTGTAGGCAGCTGGAAAGCAGACCAGTACAGCATAGTTCCACAGGCGGGAAGTTCTAGGGATTAATTTTGGTCACGGAACCCATGTTTGGGTTTAGACAACGATAGAGAGTATGGGAATTTATTGGTATCGCTTTTAAATTTAAGATTTGGCAACTTTTTAGCGGTATTAATAACATCGAAATGCTGTTATTTATTTTCTTCCCGCTATTTTAGCTGTTTTTTTAACAACTATAAGCTCTTTAATTATTCATGTATATGAATGAGTCGCCCATTATTTTTTATGGGACGTATTTATTTATTTTATTATTAAATATATTACGTGCATAAAATGTATACCCATGGACATATATATATATATATATATATATATATATATATATATATATATATATATATATATATATATATATGCGTTTTTTCTTCCTCTAGATCTCTTTTAGAGTTTGACGAATATTGTCTACATTTTTTCTATATATTGCGCGCGATAGCTTCCCCAAACCTGCCAGAGACACCGAACTCCGTGAGTCAAACGCTACTCTTCTAACTCCCAACTCAACTATTAATTGTCTAAATAACTGTACGTGTATATAAATAAAACTATATCTTTATTTCATTCTCAGATGTCCACTAACACGGTTGCGGTTTTGATCTAAATTCTAAAATTTCAAACAAAAATATTCAAAATGTTTTTAGAATAGTTTACAGCTATTTCAAGTTATCTCCTTGCTTCACATTTAACTGTGAATAATTCACTTCTCTAAAATAAATGTGACTTTTTTGGTTATTCATATTAAAATAATTTTTTTCAGCTAAAAATAATATTCAAATTGAATACTTTTCTCTTTAAGAGCGTTATGAGTCTTTTCCATATCTTCTCGGATAATTTTTATATTATAAGAGTGGCCCTCTACTCCAGAATTAATGCTTGCAAAATGGTTTATTTTATGTTTATGAATATCGACAAAAACTGAAATAAAAGTTGACAACAAAAGAATATATGGTGTAAAATAAGACAAAGAATATAAGAAAAACGGATATTAGAGAGATTTTCTCTGGTCCGAAATTAGAGCCTGTGTTAATGTACAGTGTAACCCAGATATAAGAACCCAGGATTTAAGTGTAACCCGGATATAAGTGTAACCCGGATATAAGTGTAACCCGGATATAAGAGATATGTAGGAATCGGATAAGTTTCTTTATTCGGGTTATACTGTAATTACGATTAAATCGTATTGTGTACATACTGTTTAGGCTCAACAATCCCAGGCCAAAAGCAAGCACAGAATATAAAAATAAACCAATTTTCAAGCAAGTTTCGCATGTTTAAAAGATTAAAAATATACTGAAGGAGTGAAAATGATGAATATGTATATTATATATATATATATGTTTTACTTATTCAGATATGGTTGTACTCAGGACATGCTGATAATGATGTTGTGTAACAGTTGCGCCCTGCGACAGCAAGCGAGTAAGTTAACTAGTTCAATATACAATTTACACAGCTTAGATTAAAGAATTAGAAAATACACAGTTTTTAAACAAAGAGATACAAATAACATATTTAACAAATAAGAAATATCTACAAATCGAAACAAACCGTTAACAATAACAATAACCAATAATAATCGAAACAAATAAACCGTTAACAATAACAATAACCAATAACAACAAACAAACCGTTAGCAATAACAATAACCAGTAACAATAAAACAAAGAAATCGTTAAGGATGACGTAACTGTCTAGTATCGAAACAGGTCAACATTTCAGAGAGCCAAGGAAAAGCTTTTTATATAGTAAGGACGAATCGACGCAAGTTAGTTGAGAGAGTTGCGGAATGAACGACGGACGTTTAATCATGTAGTTTACCAGATTATCACAAAAGTCGGTTCTGAAAACCGAAGTCAGACAAAGATGTAGCCTCAAGAAGAATTAATCCGGCAACGCGATTGAATCCGACCAACGTGCATGTGTTTGGAGACCGAAATAAAACTAGAATACAAAGAACAACTCTTGGTATTAATCCATATGCATTGATATTGGAAAAAGTCCTTTGTTCCAGACAAGGTAGAATTAACGACAAGAAGCGGCAATAGAGGAAACACGAAGAAAAGTGTGTGGATTCGAGCCATAAAAAATGTGCATAGTTTATACATGCATTATACAGCACACATTGATCACAGTATACAAATGTCATTATTTAAATCGACATGCATTGATACGATGTCTTATATACACCGTATATGACGTGTCATCATTTGGTGTTATCAAAAAAAGAACTGTGCGGAGTTCAGATACATACATGGTCCCACACGCGTTGATTAGTACATAACACATTGATACGCAACTATTTCGATAACTATCAAGTACGTACAGTTATACATACATGTATAACAACCCTCGATGAATATTTAACAGTTGTTCGTGGGGATCATTCATTTTCGTATGAATCAGATTGTTTTTGTTGGTATTTCTTTCCCTGATATCTTTCTCGTTAGAAATCTTTCTATAAAGACACTTATGGGGCCACATGAAGGTTGCCAACATCTCTAAGTGAAATTGATTTTGGTGAATGAAGACTAACGAGTCAAACGAACTGTAACAATAAATGTGGAGAATAGATCAAACAATTTTGAAGAACATATACCACATCATTAATATACCACATCATTAATATACCACATCATTAATATACCACATCATTAATATACCACATCATTAATATACCACAGCATTAATACAGGCTGTCCAAAAAGTCAGTAAAGGGTTTTAAACTTTAATAGATTCTTTATTTTTGATATCTTTCTGTAATTTTAACATAATCTGACTAAGACATTGGGAATTCAAAACAATGTTAAAATTCAAACAATCTTTTTATGAAAAATAATGTCTGTTAAAAGTTGCCCATTTTCAGTTCCGCATATTTGTACACTTTTCAAAACATTATTTATGACAGATTGCAGAATCTCTGGATTGCGATTTAACTCCCATATTTCGTTTCTGTTGTTTTCCTTCAATCTTTGTAGGGTTTTAAGTGTGACGTTTAGAGGTCCGTCCGCTCGCAGAACGAAATAAGGGAGTTAAATTGCAATTCAGAGATTCTGCAATCTGTCATGAATAATGTTTTGGAAAGAGCACAAATATGCGAATCAGAAAATGAGTAGCATTTAAAAGACATTATTTTTCATAAAGATTGTTTGAATTTTGCATTTTTATAAAAAAATTCCCAATGTCTTAGATTGTGTAAAAATTACAGAAAAATATACAAAATAAATCCATTTAAGTTCAAAACACTTTATTGACTTTTCGAACTCCATGTACAAAAAAGACTGAGATTAACAACATCACGTCCGTGAGAGAGAGTGTGCACCCCCCAAAAAAAAAAACGAAAGCGTGTGACTAATAAAATTACAGAGTGATTTCTGCACCCTACAAGAACTCTCAAATGGGATAGTTATTCACCAAATCAAACATGGCAGTACTTTATACGTGACTTTATAGTAGACTTGTAGAGACAGAGAAGAGCCTGAGAAAGTGTTTGTAACAATAAAAAGAACCGACTTAACAAGAAGAAGAAAGAATAATATGAACTCAAAAAAGATTTTATAAGAAATAAAGACGAAGGAGTTGATTTCTCCTCAAGAGTACTTATCCACATATTCATCTCAGGGAGGTCAGATTCTTTAATCTTCTCGGTCAGGATTTCGTTTGATGACTTGGTTCACTTTCCAAACTTTGAGTAGTATTAGCAAAATTATAGCATCATCTGTTGTGCAACAGATCCTGACAGCGAATTTAAACCTCTTAGTTTTCGTTTTTTTTTTTTTAGTTATTGCATATGTATATGATAGGTGGCTAGAATCTTTTCTTTTATCAATGACTGATGGCTGACCTCGTTGGGCTTCGTTCATACTTAATGCCACTCACAGCATTGTTTACCTGTGCTTGCTTGGTGCATAAAAAGGTTGAGGAACCCTTTTTATACTGGGTGCCGACCATCTAGTATTTAATCTTGTTTTAATTCATATTTATACCAGTTCCCCATTTTCTATAGTTTTTTAATTGTTATTAAAACTTGCCTTCTATTAACCATAATGTGTCCCCGACCAAAACCCGGAGGACATACTGGATAGTTTGAAGAGACAGCACACCGCTTTTTAAATATTTGGTTAGACTTTATTTACAATACTAATTATCCTCATGACAGGGTTCCGACAAACCTCTGCACAGAGAGACAGAAGGTATCAGTGTCTAGCAGGCATTTAAAATCTCTTAAGTTCTGAACCACGAATCGCTTTGTGTCATCCACTTTTTTATGTAAGAGTTTAACATTCTCTTTTGTAATATATTACTATTCATTGCATGACGTTCTACCAAAAAGAATACAGTTTTTTTCTATTGTAAATATGCAGGGTGTTCCAAGAGTAATGGCTCCTATTTTTTATTCAGCCCAAATGGATCAGAGAAGATTGCATATTGCATTAGTTATGATGACTGAACTTATGCATTCATGATCTGAAAGTTTCATCTCAGTTACAGTTATTGATGGTGTGAGACTCTCAGAAAGCAACCCTGTCATGGACGTGCGCCAGAAACAAAGGTGCGTCATTTAATTTATTCATACATAAAAAATTGAACCGATCAACATTCATCGGCACATGTCGAACATTTAATAAGCCGATGCAGTTGATGTGAACACAGTAAGGAAATGAGTTCATCGATTTCAGAGTGGCAACAGGGTTTTTAGTAGGCACCGCCAAAAATGGCCGCAAAATCAAGTTGTTGTTTTTTAAAACTAAATTACATTTATTAAAATCCATTATTTCTGAGTAACTTTTTTTTTTCCAGAAAGATAAAACCCTGAATTTTATCATATAGAAAACAGAATAATGTAAAACTTTTTCTACTATTTTTAATTCAATTTTAAATGTTAAATTTTCCCAAAAAGTTAACAATTGACATTTTTTGTCTTGCACAAAAAACGTACTTAAATATTTAAAAAAAAAGGGTTTTTGAAATAATTAATTTATTTATTTATTGTCTAACTAAGATTTAGGATGATTTCCTAAGAGAATATGCAAAAATATTATAATATAAGTACCTGAATTTCAAATAATTCCACTTATTCATATAGGTAACCAGATATTTCGCGTCGTCGTAGAGTTCAGATCGACTCTGTTTACGTTTTCTTTTGATGGGAAGAAAACTATGGAAGACCAAACAGGCCAAAAAAACTTATTTTTCAGTGACGAAAATTTCAATGTATTATTAAGCTGAGGCTGGCCAGTACCAGATGGGTGACCATTTGTATGAGTTTGGTTTTTAATGTGTATGTGTGTGGGGGCCAGGCTCCCCAAAATGGGGGGGGGCAATTTAAAGCAGAATAAAAAAAAATTATTTCAGCGCGTTTGGTCCACCGTAGTCGAAAGGCGGCAAACGTTTTCAAACGAGATCGAAAAAAATGATGCTATTTTTAACACAAAGGGCACAATATTTATCGAATTTTTTTTTGTATCGATTCTTCAAAGCATGCCCTGTTTAATAATGTTCATGCATTATTCGGCTCGCTAAAAAAAAATTGTTAATTTATTTATCAAAAATTTTAAAATGGCTTTTTTCGTATAAATATTAAAAAATTTTTTTTTTTGTTTTGCTTAACTTAAATTAATTATTTTACTTAACATATTCACCGAATTTCACACTTCAAAACTCAAAAGCGGGATAATTAAACACAATCGAAGTTCTGATATTCAGACGTCAAAATAAGGTATGCAAACAATTTTTTTTAAAATCTATAATTCTGTCCCTTACAACAACACAATATGTTTTGTTCAGTTTCAGATGATTATTTTAAGCATATTTGTTCCCACTTCAAAACAAGGGGGGGTTTGTAAGCAAAAAAAAAATATATATATAAATATCGTTTATGAAAAATAAGTACACTGTTATAAAGTTCATTCTTCTCCTAATAATCGCTGAAAATTTCATATTGATCGGATAATTACCTGATTTTTGGTAGATTTTTAAAAAGACGGTCCGTCAAAAAGTACTGACCTGCCCCCCCCCCAGTTTTGGCGGTGCCTAGTTTTTAGTGACAAAGCGCACTCCGGACGTCGATACACAGCCAACCACCCGATCGCTGGCAAAACTGCATTGAGAATGGTTGTAACTATATAAAAATAAATTTTGTGGAAGAAAAAGTCGCTCGTTTTAATGGTATCACTTCCGTTTTTGTAGTATTCATTTTTTTATGAGTTAAAACATAAAACGCTTTACTTTTGGAACGACTCAGGTAATTTTGATTAAACATAACCTTTTCGTTGAGGACGAATTCCTATTCAATTTCATGACTGGTTAGCCACATCACACATGGGAAAGAATATTGGATTTTAGAGTTCAGAATATCACAGTGATATTAACAGTGCACGAACACTATGAGGTATGTAAATATATTTACATGAATATTTGTTTCCAGGCTTGAAAGTATTCAGTATGCGAAATCATGTTATTTTATCTGGGCGAGAACTCTGGTATTCTGGACAAAAAAAAAAAAAAAAAATCCAAAAAACAAAGTTATGTTTGACGAAGATGAAAAACGGCAAACGTGGGGTCGACGATTGGTATGTAAGACTACTGTAGATCTGTTAGCACTTGCCAAAATACATGAGTAAATGTAATTAAGTAGTTTTCCTCAATGTAGGTTAAGCCAGCCAGTAAGAATATATATATATATATATATATATATATATATATATATATATATATATATATATATATATATATATATATATGTGTGTGTGTGTGTGTGTTGGTGTCTATTTTTAGCGGAATGAACGGAAGGTATCAAGGAAGGAAGTTATCTAAGCAATCAGGAAGGAAATAAAGGAAGGCAAGGTCGGCGAACAGATAAAAGCTCTGCCGACATGTGGCTATTAAATGAATCATAGACGAAAACAAAACAAAGAAGAAAACAATACAAAACAAAAAGAAACTAAAATAAAAAGAAAAGCAAAAAAAAAAAAAAACAGAAAGGAAAAGAAAAAGAAAGGTTGTGTGTTAAGGTCTATGACGAAAGAAATAGATTCACACTTTCGACTGATGCTTAATGGCGGACGCCCGTGCGGGCGGGTGTGTGTTATTTTTTGCACATCTCTAGAAGTTTGTTATTTCTGCAGGACCCCCAACTCAGGTTAATGCAGATAATGTTTTGCTGAAACAGTCTCGGCCTAGTGACTTGCAGCATCATCTCTTCCCTTCCTCCTCCTCCTCCTCCTCCTCCTCCTCCTCCTCCTCCTCTCCCTCCTCCTTCTTCTTCTTTCACTCATTCTGTTACATACCTAAATAAGTCCTAAAATATACACGTGGTGCAGTGTGTATATGTGTGTGTGTTTGTTTGTGTGTGTGTATGTGTGTGTGTGTATGTGTGTGTGTGTGTGTCTGTTTGTATGTAGATGTTTTGTAAGTCTCTCGCGAGTCAAACGTGACAGTACTCTCCAAGGTCGTTTTTCTCGAATAACTGGTATATGCACGTAGAGGTCTACATTCTGGCAAGATGGAAAATTTGGTGACTTCGAATCGTTCATTTTTTTCTCAATCGTACGCATAATAATTTAGCATTCACATATAATAATATATTCATATTTTCTTGCCTCGCTACAAAGGTAGAATGAAACACAATGTCATTGTTTAATGTGGAAAGGAAATCAAGCTCCTGAAGAAGGTGGACTCTGAATTGGGCAAACGATAAAAATGCCTCAGTCTAGAAGGATATCTTTTTAATGGATTAAGAATAGAAAAAAGGATGTGAAGTATCAGAACAGATCCTAAAGTTAACCTCCAACACAAATAATAAAATCATGTGATTTTATTATGCAGGGCGTCGGTTTTAGGAATATTTTGTTTTTGTCCAAAGCCAATTACTACTATGCTACCAGAGCAGACTGTCTGAAGATACCGGCTTGACCTAAAATTAAAGAGACATTGGTGTTATTGTTTTTTCTTTTTTCTTTTTTCAAAACTCCACCATGTTCCGCAAAGCCAAAACAAAAAAAAAACAAAAAAAAAACTGTTTACTAAAAAACAAAACAAAAACAAACTTAAAACCATAAATAAATATTTGCATATATAACAAAATTGAGTAATATTTTCTTTTGCCAAAATGACTGGATCGAAAAGGGCTAATATGCCGGTAAATGGAACAAGAAAACCAGACGCCATGAACAAAGAACTTACCGATTTTTAAAAAAATATTAATATCGGCATTAAATGACTTGAAAAGTGTCGATATGCCTTAAAAAAAAACAACAACTACAAAAACAATCAATGTCAATTTCTGATTGATTTTTATTTTTGTTGAAAACGCCAAAAAACGATCGATAAATCCTTTAAATAACCGAGGAGTCATCTCGAAAGTTTTCAAAGTTTATCTTTTAATGCTAAAAAAATAAGACAACATTTTAACTTTAAATATAATTTATCTATATTAAGTACGGATATCTATTTTCCCTTAACTATGAGTTGATTCTAGCCGGGTCCTGCTCACAAACGGTACATACGTGCCTATCTACTTGGACCTAAGATTATTCCGTGTATCTTCAGTAAGTTATGTTCAGTAACTGGTTATTCAGCTACAAATCAATTCTATGTCACATAGTGTGGAACCGCAGCATCCGACAATCACACAGTATGACAACATATCTACACGTTATCCGGAAGTATATTACAAGTCATATATACGTTGTCGTTCGTAGGTCAGAGGATGTAGATCAGGGCTAAAGGTATTCTATTTATCATTTTACAATAGCCCCTATATTCATGAACAAGTAGACAACAAAGGTTTCAGGTTAAGTATTTACGTATTTCACGTAAACAACAGATCAAACCATATTTGTTTGGTCAGGAGTGGCTCTGGGTATCACTTTTCTTAGAGAGAGTTTAAAAACCTCCATAAATTCGGATTAATTGACTAAAACGTTGCTAGTAACTAGTTTAATAATAATAAGTAATAATTGTGATATTTACAACTAGAACAAAAAGATTAAGGCTCCCAAAATTCGTACCCGTGGCGCAGTTTTTAGAGTACTTGGAAAAATCAATCGTAAAAGTGATATTCTCCTGAAGGTTGGGAGGTTAAATTCTCAGTGTGGGCGTCTGAAAAATACAATTGCAAATTACTTAGGACCCCTGTTTATTCATAACTGACGGAACGAGAGCATTCTACCTCCATAAAAGAAATAAATGGTCCAAATTCCCGAGTTCAACAGTTTTGTCGAGTTCGATACGATACACCCGAAAAAGTTCGAAAGTTACATCCAAAAATGTGAAAATAGCTCTCAAGATGAGAACAATAGTCCGATGAACCCAAATAATAGGAAGCACCAAATCCTAATCTAAAACATTCAGAAACGTAACTTATTTAACTTCAAATTTATCAACTAATCAATAAACAAATTAGTTATCTACGATTCCCATTTTGTTTACATCTCGATTCATCTCATATCAATCATGCTCTACGTAAATGCTTTTATACTTCTTTAAAAGTCGTTATAGAACTGATTATTCGTCCTGTTTGTTAAACTTGTGCATTGTTGTTTAAAGAATCGTATTCTGAACGTTTACTGTTGAACTTTTGTTCTTTTAATTATGTATAGGTTTTGTGCACTGGAGTTGGCAGACTATTTGAAAGAACGGTTTCATGCTTATGTATTTATTGTATATGTTTACACCCACACAACCACGCGCGCGCACACACACACACCATGCATCGATACATTGATACGCTGTAATATTCGCACTTGCCGGTGATATACTATACATCTACAAAGTCACCATTCACCAATGCATAAAATATTATTGCTACATTAAAGCTGCTGCATATATTGCTAGTCTTTCCCGCTTAAACAGGATTCTATCAAAAGAGTCACAATCCTAATAGGTCCTGTGCTATCAACCAAGTTCTAAATCCTGTCTCATCACCGTAGTGCTGCATCCCTGTGCCTGTTTACAAGTATATCAATGAAATGCACTCTGACAAACTCATAATACTTGTGGCTACTCTACGTAAGCCGCCTTATCTAATCCGACAAACAACAAAATATCACCCCTTTCACTGTAGAAGCCTAATTACGGGATAACATTTTACTCTATCAGTTTCTTTCCCACGAACTTCTAAACTTTGGAACCCCCTCCCTGTATCCTGCTTCCTTGCCTGTACTTAAATGTAGACATTTAAATATAGTGTGAATAGACATCTCGCTGCTTAATTCCCTACGTCGTGTCCGTATAGATATGGTCCCAAAGAGTAACTTGCATCAACATATTTTGGGATGAATAAGAATAAAAAAAAAAGTCTCAATACGTTTTGTTTGCAAATTATGCGTGTACTATGTTTCCAATTTTTATATTTGACATATTTCCTCATCTTCTCTTCTTTCCAGCTGACAACTTATGGTAAACTAAAATTTAATTGTATTTTTAGTGAATTAAAATAGTGTTCCTATATATATTCTTTCAAATGGGCTGTCAACTATATCTATTCTTTCAAATAGGCTGTCAACCCCAGTCCACAAAACGTATGCATAATTAAAAGAACAACAGTTTAACAGTATTTCAATATTTAAATGATGGATTACCTTTGCAACATCTGGGCAGGAGCTACTAGAAGCAGCTTATCCTGCCTTGACAGAGTTCAAAATAGACTTCGTAGCTTAGTGGGGGATGCCTTTCTCTCTTCCCTGCAACCTTTTTCCCACAGAAGAGACGTTGCGAGCCTGTCTCTGCTTTATCATTATTTTCATGGCAAGTGCTCGTCCGAGCTTCAAGCTATGGTCTCTGCTTGCCAAACTTTCACGAAAAACACTCGTCTAGCCAAAAACACTATCAATAATTTCCCACACTTTTTGTCTGTGCCTAAACCTAAATACAGATTCCATGAAAAAAGCTGCTTTCTTAGAACTGCACACCTGTTGAAGTCTCTTTCGTTTGCCTGTTTTCCAGCTGACTCCAATATGATTGTCTTCAAGTCCAACGTGAACAAAATCTTGATAAACCATCCCCCTAAGTAATCCAATTTAAAAAATTCCAACTACTTATGTTTATTACGCTATAATCCCATTGACGAATGTATAACCCATTAACACTTATACTCGAGTGACTTCCAGGCCTTGATGAATCCTTTAAAAAAACAACCCAATTTTACTGTACCCCTGAGACGATGGGCTTTAAATAAAGTCACAGCTAAAACATGTATGCAAATATGTAGCTAATAATATTTCTATACATAATTCTCTTTCTCTCTCCACCTTTCTCTCTATATATTTATGTATATATAGCCTTTCAGTGCAGCTAGATGCCCAACTGTATGAAGTTGGGATCGAAACTCAGCCGTCAAGATACAATCAGCGCATATAACCCCTAAACTTCTTAATTTCTGCTACGATATATAAAATAAAAATGATAGACATTGTCAAACGCCAGAAACTTTATTTATCTAATCAAAAGGCATTGCATTTATATGTTAATGCCAGTAAAGGGCTGTGATACAGCGAAACAGTATATCTATTGGTTACTAAAATCTAATTCCTTTCTTGGGTTGAGCATACAGGCAAGTGAAACAATAAACTGCTGAGATGGATGGTATTACATGCTAGTCCAAGAGCTTTGCATTTCGACGCTAGTGGTAGTTTCTTAATTTACTTACCAATATGCTTAACCTAACCAATAATAAACAAATCTTAATTCCAAATTAATTATTTGTTCCTGTACCGTACTATACTCATAAATAGTTCTCGTCTCTTCGTCTGAAAACAAAACTGACACATATTTCGGTTTGGTGGTTTGATTTGGTTGGTTGATTTTAACGCCACAACGATCCTGTTAGGTCATTTAATACCATGAAAGGTTATTTATCGTAGACTATTAGGACCTATGGAAATTCCACAGCTGCATCTTTCATGTGTAATATATTGCTGCTGGGCATTTTGTCGACGTTCAGCGTGAATGGAGACCTCACGATATTATTTTAGCCCATTTGTTAAAACTGTAAAAGTATTTATCTAATCTGGTTAATGTAGCGTGAGATTATCTAGTCATTGCAGTTTATCTTACATATTCTTATAGGAGTCTATTACATATTTTCAGTTGTATGGACGCTTGACGTGAACAGAAACCTCACGATATCATACCATTTTTAGATAGAGCAGATACTACTCTTGGATCCTAGCCAGAAGATTAAGAAGGTATATTTTAATTTCACGTACGGCCCAAAAGCGACACCATGTTTTAATTAATTGTTTTTTCTTCGGTGATCGGATATCCTATTCATTAAAATATTGGCAAATAACAAACAGGGTTCTTAATAGAAGTGTGTATTCTATCCCAACCATCATCAATCAACCTAAGGTAATCTCATCAGCATCGGACAAAGAAAACTCTTTGCACAGAACTTTGCAGCAAATCCTACTCTTTGCGATCAGGTCGGCCAACCTCTCCGTATTTCCCCCCTGCGTCTGAAAACACGCTATGCGACATACAAATATATGTGTGTGATGTTGTCAAGCTAATCAAAAACCTTGACGGCATTCTTATTATAGTGCTCAAAAATGTTCACCCAGAACAAGCTCCCACACTTACAAAGCTGTTTAATCGTTGTCTTAAGGAGAATTGCTTCCGAACACCTTGGAAAACCTCATCAGTATGTTCCGCATTTAAAAACAGACGAATCAGTCTCCTGTGCGTCATGAATAAGTTGCTGGAATCTGTGTTAAATAAAGAAAGAGTCAAGTACCTCAGCAAAAATAACCTCCCCATTGACATGCAATATGATTTCCGTTCTGCTAGATCTACAGCAAATTGCTAACAGTTATATCTCATAGCATTAGCGAATCTCTTGACACATCAAAGGCCCTTGATAGGGTATGGTATAAAGGTCTACTCAACAAAATCTCCAGCTACGGTATAGCTGGAAATGTCTTCTCAATTATTAAACCAATGCCGTGATCGCAAGGTGAAATATGACATTAGTTGCTAGCTGATAGGTTCATAAAAGTAGTCGTTGATGGGTAGAAATCAGAAGCTCACAATATTAGTGCTGGAGTCCCTCAGGGGTCCATCACGAGCCAAACTCTCCTCTTGATCTATATCAATGGTCTCCCAAATCATATCCTAAGATCATTCGTAGACCTTTATCGTGACGACACTATCATCTATGCCAACATTTCAAAGGCAATAAACGACCAAGTTCTCTCTGATTCTTTTTCCTCTGATCTTGATCACATGGTGCAGTGAGGAAAAAGGTGACTGGTTAATTTTAATGTATCTAAAATCAAGCTTCTATCTTTACACCATCAACGCTCTGATCCCCGTCTGGCCACAATTGAAATGAATGGCTCTCACATTGGGGAGGTTCCATGTTGTGACAAGCTTCTGGGTCTGACCTTCAGTCCCGATCTAAGATGGAACACGTACATTAAACCCGTTGACAAGGCTGTTGGAAAAATGGTGGGGTCGTTCTACCGCTCAGTAAATATCTCACTGCTGATGTAATTCTTTACGTGTATAATAGCCAAGTACGTCCAATCATGGAGTACTGCTGCCACAGAAAGGCCGGGGCTGCTAGAGGCCGCGTATCCTGCTTTTACAGAGTTCAAAACAGACTTCGTAGCCTAGTGTGATACCATTTTCTCTTCCCTGCAACCTCTTTGCCACAGAAGAGACGTTTCGAAGCTGTCTCTGCTTTATCGTTATTTTCATAGAAAGTGCTCCTTTGAGCTCCAATTTATGGTCACTCCTGACCTCACTCTCACAAATAACACTCGTCTAGCTTAAAACGCTGTCAATAATTTCCCCCACTCTTTATTTGTACATGTAACTAAATGTAGAGTCCATGAACAAAGTTTCTTTCTTAGAACTGTCCGCCTGTTAGACTCTCTTCCGTTTGCCTGCTTTCCAACTGGCTACAATATGACCATCTTCAAGTCCAATGTAAACAAGTTCCTGATGAGCCATCTTCTTAAGCAATCCAATTTACCAAATTACCACTACTAACAATCACTACAATATTGTCCCATTGGCTACTGTACATTTATTAACCCTTATCCTCGAATGGCCCCCGGTCTTTGATAAGTGGTTACTCCTTTGTAAATAAAAAGAAGGTGATAACATACTACGAATATTAAATAATTTTACTGTATGGATGTAGAAATAGTTAGAAGGTGGATAAGGAGATTTTTATATTTTTCAAATCTTCTTGTAAAATCTTGTAAAAAACAACAAAAAACTGGATATATTGCTTCCTGCACTTTATTAAATATATCCTTCATTATTGTCAATTTGGTAATGTTTTTCTTTGGTTTGTTGGCGATATTTGCATGTAATGAGTATGTGTTCAACAGTGAAGGAGGCTGACATTGTATGCATCTCGGTTTAAAATGTCATCATTTGTGTTACCCATGTCGTCACGTTGGCAAACAGATTATATCTCTGCGACGGCTTTATCTTTATTTCCTTCAACTCGCATCTCGACATTTTTCTCACTTCACGTTTACTATTTTCATACTGAAGTACATGTGACTTGCATAATTATTGCGTTGATTGTAGTGGCCGCGTAATATCAGAGGACAGCCGCAGAGAAACTGGGAAGGGCTCGATTACACGAAAAAGACAACACCAGTAGGAAAGTATGTACCTCCACACTTTAACCGATCTCCTGCAGAGATACGTGTTACATTTCGCGACCTATGTGATTTTTTAATTTGAAAGTCACCACTTATCAAGGCCCGAAGGCCACTCGAGGATAAATGTTAATGAGTGCACTTTAGTCACTAAGACAGCAACGTATTGACAGTTGATGGTGAAAATGGGGTTGAAATTTATTATTTAGGGGGAGACTCAACCAGAACGTTTTTATATTCGACTTGAAGACTACTATGTCGTAGCCAGCTGGAAAGCAGGAAAATAGAACAGAGTTTCACAGGCGTGCAGTTATAGGAAAGAAGCTTTTTATTTTATCGGATTTTCATTTAGAAATAGATTCCTGCACCTAACGTTCTTCCTTCGCTTTTCCTCGTTATGTGAACTCTAATTCTGCATCAATTTATTGTATCCTCCTTTAAACCATGCCTAGGTCATGCTTGTAATCCTGAAAAGAAAATAACATGAGAATAACCTCTTCTTCTTCTTCTTCTTCTTCTTCTTCTTCTTCTTCTTCTTCTTCTTCTTCTTCTTCTTCTTCGGTTTACTATTATGTACTCACTAGTATCTTTCACATCAGTGATTAATTACTAATTACTGGTGGCATTCCCTGGAGTATAGGTGACAACAAGTCTTCCCAGATTTCCATTACTCTATTCCGCTTTCGATAACCTTTGAAAAATAAATTTATATATAAATCTCACCTGTCTGTTTAAATGTATGTATGTATGTATGTATGTATGTATGCCTGAAACTTTCGACAGAGGCGACGTGTTTTCACGAGATCAGTATCGTTTTGAAGCTTGACCCTTCGGACGACAAATATAGAAAAATTGGCTAAAAACATTAATTCCTTCACCCTCAACTGGGTACTTGTCTACAAGAAAGGGTCGCTTTTTCGCTGATATTTTCGAAAGTCAGTTCTCTTTTCAATTGACAAGCCTTAATTTAAACATTCGTCACTTCCTCTTTGGCGATCGGCGCAACAGCAAAAACGTCACGTTTTTTTTTATATTCTTTTCCTCCTTCACGGTACGGGTTCGAGCTTGCCTGCCTACTACCACTTATTTTTTTCTCAACCCACACCTCCAAACACCCGGGAAACGCCGGGCACCCAGGGTAGTCTATTATAAATGGAGATTTTTCATCTGTATGTCTAATGAAAATGTGATAGCCGTCTGTCTATCTGAAGCCAGATTATACTAATACTTCTATTACTAAAGGAGATTAAGTGTCTGTCCATCTGAAGTAAAAACTATACAATTACTTCTATTATAAATAAATATTTTGTATCTGCTGTTTAGAGCCGAAACATCCTTTTCTTTTTAGTTATAGTTCTCCTCAACATGATTAAACAGCAGTGCAAATTAACTTATGCTTAAATCATTTAATAAAAATATTTATGACATTATTTAGGAAAAAATATGACATTATTTGGTGTTGTAACTTCCTCAAAGAACTTGATGAAATAATGTTTTTAATCATGGAACCAATCTCTTCTATTTAAAAAAGTGCTAATCATGCAAAACACATCAAATTTGAACTAAATTCTTAAGCCCATAGACGAATGGGGTTTCCTCGACGTAACTAACCGCAGAATGAAGAAAAACAAAGTAAAGACATTTTTGAAAAATATGCATAACGTATAAAGTCTAAGGAAAAAAAGTAAATGATTATATTTATTTAATAATGATAAAAATTATATAAATTATATTTATTTAATAATGATAAAAATTACATGAATTATATTTATTTAATAATGATAAAAATTATATAAATTATATTTATTTAATAATGATAAAAATTATATAAATTATATTTATTTAATAATGATAATAATTATATAAATTATATTTATTTAATAATGATAAAAATTATATAAATTATATTTATTTAATAATGATAAAAATTATATAAATTATATTTATTTAATAATGATAAAAATTATATAAATTATATTTATTTAATAATGATAAAAATTATATAAATTATATTTATTTAATAATGATAAAAATTATATAAATTATATTTATTTAATAATGATAAAAATTATATAAATTATATTTATTTAATAATGATAAAAATTATATAAATTATATTTATTTAATAATGATAAAAATTATATAAATTATATTTATTTAATAATGAAAAAATTATATAAATTATATTTATTTAATAATGATAAAAATTATATAAATTATATTTATTTAATAATGATAACAATTATATAAATTATATTTATTTAATAATGATAAAAATTATATAAATTATATTTATTTAATAATGATAAAAATTATATAAATTATATTTATTTAATAATGATAAAAATTATATAAATTATATTTATTTAATAATGATAAAAATTATATAAATTATATTTATTTAATAATGATAAAAATTATATAAATTATATTTATTTAATAATGATAAAAATTATATAAATTATATTTATTTAATAATGATAAAAATTATATAAATTATATTTATTTAATAATGATAACAATTATATAAATTATATTTATTTAATAATGATAACAATTATATAAATTATATTTATTTAATAATGATAAAAATTATATAAATTATATTTATTTAATAATGATAAAAATTATATAAATTATATTTATTTAATAATGATAAAAATTATATAAATTATATTTATTTAATAATGATAAAAATTATATAAATTATATTTATTTAATAATGATAAAAATTATATAAATTATATTTATTTAATAATGATAAAAATTATATAAATTATATTTATTTAATAATGATAAAAATTATATAAATTATATTTATTTAATAATGATAAAAATTATATAAATTATATTTATTTAATAATGATAAAAATTATATAAATTATATTTATTTAATAATGATAAAAATTATATAAAATTATATTTATTTAATAATGATAAAAATTATATAAAATTATTTACCGTTCTAATTTCGCATGAACACTTTAAGATCGTATCTAAGCTAAATGCAACGTTTCTGACTACGTAAAGTGTTGAATATTCTTATACCTGTTGAATAACTTTAAGTTTTCAAATTTTCACTGATGTTAACCAATCTATTCGAATATATTTGCGGTTTCATTTTATCTTATGATATAGGTATACATCTATATTCCATGGTGGGTGGCGGTGGTCTAGTGGTTAACGACAAGTTAGAATCCAGTTCCTTCCACAAAAATCAAGTTTACTTAAAAGTTTTACAACATGCACGTGGTCCCACTGGTAATCCTCGATATGTTTATAACAATAATTCTGCCATCTCACATCTTCGAAGTCGGCTTGAACGTCACCAGCAAAGTGTACCTGGATGTGCTGAAGAGTGTGGTGATCCGCTGGTAGAATCAGGTGGACGCTGGCAGACCCTGGATTCGGCAGCTGGACTCGACAAGTCTAAAGAGGTCCAGGCTTGGCTTTAGATAGAATTCTACGACTTTGCACCCTTCTCTCACTGGCTGCACGCCTTTCCCGACCTGGACCCGCCGGACTACTTCATTTGGTGCATACGTTGAGAACATCATCACAACACCAAAGCCTCCCACAACACCAAAAACCAGCCTGATCGCCGCCATCCACCGAGTATTCGCCGAGCTCCCACCGGCGCGTGTGGAAAAGGCATGCTCCTGACCCGTACGGAAGCGGTGATTGAGGCTGAAGGCAGCTACATTAAATATATGTCAGCTCAACTACAGAATCAAATTACCTGAATTGATTTTTTCAATAAAAGTTTGAAAATAAAGCAGTGGTTTTGTTTTTATAGTGCGACAACTCTATAGTTCCACCCTGTACACAACTGGAATATAAATACTACAACGACACACCCAACATTTAATTCAAGATTTCCTTTGGATTAGTTAATCTGAAAACACCGAACCTTTCATAATCCACAAGACAATAGACGAGACGACCTCTAGCATGAACTGGCTGTTTTGTTTCCGATATTCGATAAGGAACGGCGGACTGCGTCGTAACTTTCCTGCTTCGAGTCGTGTCAACATTCCACAAGTATCAGCGACCTTTGTAACATAAGAAACCGGAGAATTTAAAATCGATTTCTTCTATGCAGCAAACGAAACTTACGTCTCGTGGCTCCATCGATATAAAATACAACTTATTTAAACTTTTCTCATTGCAATTGAAATAAAACAATAATAAACCAGATAAAACGAAGGTAAAAAAATAAATAATAAAAAAGGAATGACCTTAAGAGACAATTGAAATAAGACCAGGATTAAAAAAATCTCATGCAACAAACACACAATTACTAAAAACATGTGTACACATGTATGAACAAACGTACGATTCATCTCGTATGAAGAAACACGCCTGGAAATAAATACAGACACATTAAATACAATGCATATCCACAAATACTTACGCATGACTTTACTTTAGATAAACAAACCTCGAGAAAAATAAATTTAAACTTATGTATTCTCTAAGTCGTTTATATACACGACTTAGAGAATACATAAGTTTAAATTTATATTGGACAATGTCAAAACATTGTTAATTCACTGACTGCATTGTTGTTTGGGCGATCGGGTTTCGATCCTGGCTTAAGATAGTTGCTTGTCTAGTCGCACTAATTAGCTGTGAAACAACGAAACAGTACTGTATATGGATGGCTATATATATATATATATATATATATATATATATATATATATATATATATACATATATAAATATTTATTTGCAAAGAACTTTGCAGCTAATTCTACCCTATGCGACGAAGGCCATCAACTCCCCATATTTCCTCCTATAACACAGAACACGATAGGTAACATACAAATATCCGTGCATGAGGTCTCCAAGCTAATCAAGAACCTAGATTCCAGTAAAGCAACTGGCCCTGATAGCATCCCAATTATAGTGTTAAAAAAGCTTCAACCAGAACTTGCTCCCATACTTACGAAACTATTTAAGCGCTGCCTTAAGGAGAAGTGCTTTCTGACTCCCTGGAAGACCTCATCAGTTTGCCCTGTATTTAAGAATTCAGGTGATAAGTCATCTCCCTCTCAGTACAGACCAATAAGTCTCCTGTGTGTTATGAGTAAGTTGCTGGAATCCATATTAAATAGAGAAATAGGCAACCACCTCAGCAGGAATAACCTTCTTAGTTACACATAATATGGTTTCCGCTCTGCAAGATCTACAGCAGATGTGCTGACGGTTATATCCCACAGGATTAGTGAATCTCTTGACAAAGGCTTCCTTTCCAGGGCAATTGCTCTTGACATACCAAAGGCGTTCGACAAGGTATGGCATAAGGGTCTACTTCACAAGATTTCCAGCTACGGTATAACTGGAAATGTTTTCTCAATCATTAAATCATTTCTCTCCGATAGGCTCATAAGAGTAGTGGTAGATGGACAAAAATCGGAGGCCTGCAATATAAATGCTGGAGTCCCTCAGGGGTCAATCCTGGGCCCAACTCTCTTCCTGATCTACATCAATGACCTCCCTAAACACATACTTAAATCATTCGTTGACATCTATGCTGATGACACGACCATCTACATGTAAATGACAAAGTTCTCTGATTCTCTCTCCTCTGATCTCGAGCGCGTGGTTCAGTGGGGGAAGATGTGGCTGGTTACCTTTAATGCATCCAAAACCAAACTCCTATCCTTACATCATCAACGCTCTGATTCCCAGCTGGCATCAATTGTGATGGATGGCTCTCGTCTAGGTGAGGCCCCGTGTTTTGACAAGCTTCTGGGTTTGACCTTTGCTCCTGATCTGAAATGGAACACGTACATCAAGTCTGTTGCCAAGGTCGCTGGAAAGATGGTGGGATCTTTCTACCGCTCCAGAAGATATCTCACTACTGATGCAATCTTCTATCTATATAAAAGCCAAGTACGTCCAAGGATGGAATACTGTTGCCATATCTGGGCAGGAGCTGCTAAAAACAGCCTATCCTGCCTTGACAGAGTACAAAATAGACTTCGTGGCTTAGTGGGGAATGCCCTTTTCTCTACCCTGCAACCTCTCTCCCACAGAAGAGACGTTGCGAGCCTATCCTTGTTTTACCGTTATTTCCATGGCAGGTGCTCGTCTGAACTCCAATCTCTGGTCCCCCTCGCCAATCTTTCACGAAAAACACCCGTCTAGCTGAATCCACTGTGAAAAATTTCCCCCACTCTTTATCTGTGCCTAAATCAAAACGCGGATTCCATGAACAAAGCTTCTTTCTTAGAACTGCACGCCTGTGGAACTCTGTTCCGTCTGCCTGCTTCCCACCAGACTACAACTTGGATGTTTTCAAGTCCAACGTTAACAAATTCCTAATGAACCTTAAGTAAACACTTCATCAAATCTCCGCACTAACGTAATGTACTTGCAATAACCCTTATACCTGAGTGGCTTCCGGGTCTTGATAAGTGGTGATCACTGTGTAAAAAAAAAATTACTATAATATTTATTAAATACCTACACACACTAGTATTTCATTCTTCCGGGAATAATCAGTTCAGGGTGACACGATTACTACCTGTCGGGAGATTCGAACCCGGCAATGAAGTCATCTCTGACTACACTAGCAAGGATCAAATCGTCTCAGTTAACCTTAACCGCGAGAAATATCGTTGAAATTTAAGCATTTATTTTTAAATGTCTTAACGTTTGTCAGTGTGATCAGATGATTATAATATCACGATCTGCACACGTGAGCTAACGTGACAGACTTTATTTCAACTGTAAAGTGTTCAACGACGAGAACATATGTTCTTACAAGGACATAATTATTACTATAATAATTATTATTATAATAATTATTAAATACCAATAAACACTAGTGTTTCATCCTTTCTGGAATCATCAATGCAGGAGTTCAGGATCACTGCCGGTTATACAGTGCTTCATAGCTGAAGATGACTAGTCAGGTTTCAGTGCTTTATCCTACGGTGTTTTAGCATTCCACGATCAGTGTGAAAAGTTTCCCTACAAATAGTTCATGGGAAGTTACCAGGGTTTTACCTTTGGTAATGTTTTCGTTCAGACCTGGCCTGTATTTTTGCCACTATTTCTGCCTTTCCTTTGTGAAGGTTGCTGCGCTAGCAACGTCGATCTTCTGTTGCTCTTTCCAATATTTTGTGTTCATATTCATTGCCTTTAAGTGGCGCTTTATCACATCCTTGTAGCAGATCTTTCTGTACCCATTTTCTAATTCTCCATACAATAGGACTTTTGGGATGCAATTCTTTTCCATTCTGGCCACATGTCCAGTTCATTGCAATTATGGCGAGTACAGTTTCCATGCCGTCCAGGTTGTCTCTGTTGAGTACTGCCACATTTGGTGTAAATTCGTTCCATAATTTTCCTCATGTGGCACTGTTTTATTGTTTCCAACCTCTTTATATATATATATATATATATATATATATATATATATATATACACTTGTGCCCGATATTATTCATACCCCCCTTGAAAATTGAGTTTATTAGGTGTAACTTTTGTAAGAATTTATTGTTTACGTCCATATTGATACATATTCTTAATAAACCTCTTCTGATCATTTTCGTCATTTTAAAATCTCGGGATACTTGTAATAAAAGAAATATACAGCTATTTATAAAATCTGCAATGTTCAAAAATAATCATACCCCCTTATTTTTTCAGTATTAATCGAGTTTCTGACTGTTTGTTTCCTGTTTGATTCTTATTTTGAATGCTTTTATACAACCTTTGATTAATTTCATTTCGTTTTTTGCATTTTTCAGAAATTAAAATGATATCAACTGAAAACCAATAAAAGAATAAAAATTATTAGAATGGGGAAGAAAAAAGAGCTTAGTAATGATCTTAGGACTAAAATTGTGAATTCACATAAGGATGGTTTAGGTTACAAGTCAATTTCCAAGAAATTTGAGGTCCCTACAGCAACAGTACAGAGCATCATCAAAAAATTCCAGAGCCACCACACAACAAACAACTTGATTGGTAGAGGAAGGAAAAGGAAACTGTCTGCTAGAGCTACCAGGAATATTGTAAGAAGTGTTAATTCAAATCCAACCACCACTAATAAGGACATTTTAGAAAATCTGGAGTCTTCTGGCATAAAAATATCAAGGCAAACATTGCAAAGGACTCTGCATGAAAATGGTCTGAAAGGAAGAAGACCAAGAAGGACTCCATTGCACACCGGAAAACACCTTGCAGCACGTCTAAAGTTTGCTAGGACCCATGTGAATTCTCCAGAGTCCGTTTTCTCAAGTATTTTGTGGACTGACGAAACAAAAATTGAATTGTTTGGCCATATGGATGCTTCTTACGTTTGGAGGAAGAAAGGAGAAGCTTACAACCCCAAGAACACCATACCCACGGTGAAACATGGTGGTGGTAGCCTAATGTTTTGGGGCTCCTTTTCGGCTTGTGGTCCAGGTAGTTTGGTCAAGATAGATGGAACCATGAAGAAGGAGCAATATTTGGAGATACTCCAGAAAAACATTAGACAGGATGCGGAGAAGCTCCATTTAGGACCAAACTGGGTCCTTCAACAGGATAATGATCCAAAACATACTGCCAAAATAGTCAAGAAATGGTTTGAGGATAATCAAATTAATGTTTTGGAATGGCCTAGCCAGAGTCCCGACCTGAACCCTATCGAAAACCTCTGGCACATATTGAAAACTGAGGTTAAAAAGCGGAAACCTAGAAATTTGAGGGATTTGGAGAACTACTGCATTGAAGAATGGTCAAAAATCAGTGTTGATGCTTGTAAAAACCTTGTTGATAAATATCCCAAACGGTTACAGGCAGTTATTAAGAATAAATGGCATGCTATTGACTATTAGTAAGAGAGGTATGAATAATTTTGAACTAGTGCCATTATTGTTTTTCTTTGTATAATGTTTCAAACTTGCATAATTTATTTATTTGTTGAGTTTAAATTAAATGCTTATGCTTGATTTATTGTTTGAAATCCCTTTAATATTGTCTACCTTCTGGTTTGAGCAATATTCTTATAGAAATCTCAAAGATCCGAGGGGTATGAATAATATCGGGCACAAGTGTATATATATATATATATATATATATATATATATATATATATATATATATATATATATATATATAAATGTATACATCTATCTATCTATCTATCTATCTATTATTAACTTCAAATGTATTGAACTAAAAATATGTAAATAATTTATAAGTAAAATTATACAATACCAGAAAAATCTGTACGCAGATAGATATAGGTTAGTTCTTAAAAGTAAACTGGCATTGTTGTGCGATTAAAGAGGATAATTTAGTAATTTGGATGTGAGCTTAATTTTGCACTTGAGATGACTTTTGAGAACTCTAAGACATTTGGTTATACTTATACTTTGCTTATTTTTCTGCTTATTTATCTGCTTATACCTTAGTGTAAAGAGATTTCATATCTTAACTAATCAACGTCTAGCTTATTCATATTGATATGTCGGAGTCTTTAAAACAGATCTATCGAGATGTGGACTTGCTTTATAGAACCGAGGAAGAGGGGAGGGGAGCGAATATTTCTGGGTAATTTATGCGGTGTGTTGACGATACTTGATATCTTGGGTCTTGTGAGGAATATTTACATGGAGGGCTTTTGGTAGAAGTTCTGGCGCGTGTTGCACCATTACTTTAATATTTACATCCTCTTCTGCAACTTCTTCTAAACTTTCATTAACCCGAACGAAACCGGAAAATCTCTCGTTTTTTTATTGTTTCTTCCTCCGTTGAATTTATTTTTCTTTTGTCTTTTTCATACATATATGCATGTATGAAAATCATTAACCACGCACACACACATACATACACACACACATATATATGTGTATATGTGTGTGTGTGTGTGTGTGTTATTATAAGTAACTAGCTGACCGATACTTACGCATGAATGTGCAGATATATGAATATATATATATTTATATGCGTGAGTGTGTGCGTGTTTAAACTTTCAAATTACGTATAACAGATCTTTGTAGTCGTTTAATTAAAGGCTTCAAAATTAGTTTCGTATGTTAAAAGCTCGGAATTCGGAACACTTTTCTCACATTTAAAAACTATGGTAATAGGAAAAATTTCTTCTTTTTTTTATATCAGTGCTGTGACAACTGAGATACGGAGGAAGCACGTTTCAGAAAAGACGTAAAAAAGTAAGAAAACAAATACCATTGTACGTAAAACGTATCCTTTTTCTAAACATTGCTAGAAAACTTCTTAACCTTCCAACGCAGGAGATCAAATCGTCAGGATAGAAAACAGTATTATACTCACTTTTTATTTCTCTTCTTACCTTCCTTAGAAAGAACAAGTAAACGAATAATAGTATATTTCAAATCGCAGTTAATGTAAATTTTTTAAACAGGAATTTAAAATTACATTTTATTTATTATAATTTTTAAGAATATTTTGCATGGATTATTTTTAATATTGCATTATATGACAGTTTTACGTTCTCTGCTTGCAGTCAAGTGTCTTTTTGGTTAAATCGAAAGGAATGGAATCACGTTCGCATAAAATACAATGTAATTAAAATATGGCTTAACGTAACCATTTAAGTTGGTCAAATTTTGCAGTGGAAAATGAGAAAAAAACACGTATCACCGGTGTACAAAATCAAACCCCATATTTGATTGTTTGTAAAAATTTTTTTCGTTTATATAATCGAACATTCAAGCTCATGGAAATGGTTGGCAATATGATTTACAACTGGTATAAATCAAAACTTTCTCTGCTTTAAAATTAGTACACGCTTGTTTACATGGTTGGAAGAAGTCTAGGAATTGTGAATTCATCTATTATATTAGTTATCAAACAAAAGCTGTTGACTTGATTAAATATCAGAATCGAAGAAATCGATTGTAAATAAACTTATTGTTTTTAGCAGTATAAATCAATATGTGCATTTGTACCTAACCACACAAATTATGTTGCTTGATTTAAGAAAGAATATTAATCAGAAAAAGTACGGAAGAACATATATATATATATATATATATATATATATATATAAAGTGTGTATATATATATATTTATGTATATACATATAATAATACACAAACACACACACACATACACACACACACACACATATATATATATATATATATATATATATATATATATATATATATATATATATATATATATATATAGGTGATTTGGATATATATGTGATTAGGCTTATGCAGATATACATTTGTAGATACTTGATCAACGGAGCATGGTGATTGGCAATTTTTCGCCCCGTATCCTTCAGACTATTCATATCACTACACGAGCAGCAACTACATTGTCCGATGGATGCTGAGCGAGAAACTCGCATAAACATGCCCACTTGATCATATATCTACGAATTTCGATCTGTACCATCCTTCTCTCTCTCTCTCATATATATATATATATATATATATATATATATATATATATATATATATATATATGTGTGTGTGTGTGTGTGTGTGTGTATGTACATATATATATGTGTGTGTGCGTGTACATGCATACACATATGTATTTTATGTGTGTATTTACAGAGAGAAAGCCTGAAGTCAATGAAATAATAAAACCGCATATTCTCCCATAAAAACACACACAAAAAAATAAAATAAACGCAGAAAGACAAAGAAACAAACGCCATTAAATAAGAGTTTAATTTCAACTCAAACTGAATTGGACAATTTTTTTCTTTTTTACAGGAGAATTTTTTGCAGGATTTTCTAACCTGATGTCTGCCGGGAAAAATTCGATTATTGGAAATTGCTTTTTTTTTATGAATTTATTGTCCTCGAAATTTGAACTTCTATTCATACGAGTGGCACATTTGTACACGCAGATATACTAGACACACGTAATAACATACACATGTCAACTGCCTCATAGATACAAACCACACGCGTAATTCCTAGCTACATAAGTACACCATACACATGCCTACTAAACATATAGACTCAGCACACCTACCTACCACATACATAGTATCACTTACACAACGTTACATAGGTGTAGAAGACGCACATGTAATAAAAGTATCTGACGATAGCAAGCACATAAAACTGTTCCCATCACATAGACATTATTGCCTGGCACAATATTTTACAATTTCTGCTTCGGTGATATGAACGAGAGTCTATTCAGAAGAACAGCCCACCAGATTTGTATTATTTGGGACTATTGTTCTTATCTTGGCTGCTATTCTCACAATGTTTCGGCTTTCTTCAGATCTATCTTTACAGTGGCTGTTATTGGGGAATGATAAAAAATGCTTTTGTTCTTCATAGTCGTTAGATTTCAAAATTGTGTGATGTTTTTATGAATCAGTAAGAGCGTCGTGCCATTCTTATGTTTGTATAAATTCGGAACCGTACCTATTTGATATAATGTTTCTGAATTTTTTAGATGAAGATTGATAATTTGTATTATTGGGATTGTTCGGACTACTGTTCTCATCTTTAGTTTTATGCTCACAGTAATTCGAACAATCCAAATAATACAAATTATCAATCGCCATCCCCAAAATTCAGGAATATTTAAGCCCAGCAGATTTTTCTAAAATTGTTTTATATAAGGATTGATAATCAGATTAATTTGGATCATTAAAACTGTTTTTATCTTGATTGTTATTTTTACAACGTTTCGACCGATGTAAACTCCGACGTTATTCAGGTGTATTTTGTCGAACTCGAAGATCTTTATGTCGAACTCCAGAATTTACACGGAATTTTGAACGGAACTCTTTATTTTATTCACAAGGGGGTGCTTGCTACCGTTCCGTCATCCATGGCTGGGTAGAAGTCCTAAGTAAGTGAAACTCTTCTGGAGATTTATGGTTCAATCCTCAGTGCAAACGATACTCATACTACAATTGCGAATTACTTAATTACTTAGTCATGGATGATGAAACAAGAGAATGCTACATCCATGGATTAAAGAGGGGATTCAGTTCTAAATTCTGTTCAAATTTCCGAGTTCGAAGAAAAGATACTGAAGTTCGACAAGAAACACCTGGAGTAAGTCGGGCGTAACATCGGTCGACACGTTATAAAAATAACATTCAAAATGAAAACTTGTTCGAATAATCGAAATAATACAAACCTAATAGACATTTCGATAAGAAACTCTAATTTTTTACAACTCTGAATTTTTTAAATGAAGATTTTCTGTATTAATTTGATTATTCGGACTGCGGTTCTCACCTAGAGTATCATTTCCTCAACATTTTAATCGATGTTACCTCCGACATTCTTCAGGTGTATATTGTCGAAATCGAAATTATGTGAGTGATCCCCGGGTACCAGCAGGTTGCTTTACTGGTTAAAAACGGGTCGATTGCTAATGCAAAATACATGGAATAAAAACAATTTCAAGAACATTGATGAGGATATTGTTTTGTGAAAAGGATTGTTACGTGTTATCGAGCAATGTTTAATTTTCGAAACTAAATTAATGTCAAGGCCGTTATTTAGCCTGTATGGAAAATAGATAATGGAAAAAATTGTAGCTTTTGTCGAGGGGAACCACTTAATTAATATGCACAGTTAATGTGGCCAATCAGACAATCAAGGCGACTCAGAGTATGACTTAACGAATAGAGATTGGTTGGATGAGAATCCCAGATTCACAAAACCTCAGCCATCCCTAACTTTAAAATGAGCCTCATAGTGATTTCCAGTCAGTCGAGGAGTCGCTAGTAACTGAGTCGAAAGTTGGGCCTGTACCCCCGTGCCCCCCCCAGTTCACTGACAACCCGATAAAGAAAGGACAGAAACTGGTTGTAAAAAAAATCCTATTTATGGAGACTGCTGGTGAAAGAAAAGATACTGCATATGTTTTTACTTTCCTCTTGTTAAGAATAGTACAGAAATAATACTTTTCTTGTAATCAGAATTTACTTTAATAATCAATCCTTACAAACAGAACCTAAACTTGCGTCTAGAGTCAGTTAATCGTCGCGCACAGAACTTGTGATTAACTTGCAGATGAATGATACCAAATATAAGTAATCTCTTTCAGCGAACAGCAAGATAGATGACAGAGTAGCCAACCTAACGCCCTGCATTCGGCCCGCAGCGCATATTCTCCATGGCGACTTTTAGTTGAGTAATTTGGACTTTTGAGATTTTTTTTATTTGATGTTTCTCCTTATTTTTGTTCATTTCCTAAGAGTCAATGCTGAGGCAAGAACTACAATAATCTCACTCTTACCCCGTCATCGTAGAAGCGACGTAGTGTTCGTATCGAAACTACCTAGGACTACACTTATGTATCGGTGAACACTGCGGTCTTCCTCGTGTTATATTTTTGATACTGGGGGAGATCGGATCTTAATGCAGTGGTTAGAGTATTTGGGAAAATTCAGTTGCAAAATGATATTCTCCTGAAGGTTGGGAGGTCCAAACCTTAGTGTGACTGACCGAAAAATACAATTGTAAATTAGTTAGGACCTCAATCCAGTCATGAGTTACAGAACAAGAGCAAGCTACCCCGTGAAAAAATATAGGGTTCGAAATTTTGTGCAGATTTCTGAGTTCGACAGAAAAATAGAAATATCCTCGAATTCGACAAGGTACACCTGAAGAATGCTGGAGGTTACATCAACCTAAACGTTGTAGAAATAACACTCACGATGAGAACAGAAATACTGATTGTTTTGAACGAAACGTTTAACTTGCTATGTATACGTCATCATATTTATAACATGATTTTAGGTCATCCGAATAATAATCCCTAGCGATACCTGTGTAAATTCACCAGTGGCATCTATCATATGTAACACTACCTGTACCTGGCCAGGCGTTGCTGCGGCTCAGTTTGTGTAAATGGAAACCTCCCAGCAAAAAATAAATAAATAAATAAATAAATAAAAATAAAAATAAAAAAAAGACAAAATTCAATTTTTTAAGAAAGAATGAGCGTGACAAACTGATTTTTTTAACTATAGAAAAATATCCGTGAGTTAATTTATAAATTATGTATTTATTTATTTGCAGACTCTTATCCTCATTTCCTATAACAATCGAAGTGAGTAAAGGGCGAGCGAGCGAGCGAGAGAGAGAGAGAGAGAGAGAGAGAGAGAGAGAGAGAGAGAGAGAGTGTGTGTGTGTGTGTGTGTGAGAGAAAAGGAAAGTTAGGAAAAATATTTACAGATAGGGAGAGAAAGAGAGAGAAAGACAGAGAAGAGATAAAAACTATTTTAGTGTTGATGCTGTAAAATGTTTGTTTTTTGTTTCGACATAAGTAGAAATATAAAAAGCGAGCAAGAGAAAGAGAGAGAAAAAGAAAGAGAGGAGATAAAAACTGTCATAGATAATGTTGACGCCGTAAAATATGCTTTTTTTCGACAGGAAAAGAAATGTAAAAAGGGAGAGAGAAAGAGAGAGACAAAGAGAGAAAGATAAGAAATGAAAACTGTTGTAGGTATTGTTGACACTGTAAAATGTTTTTTTTTTTCGGCATAAAAGATTTATACAAAGTGAGCGAGCGTGCGAGGAAATATAAACTGTTGTAGATGACGTTGACGCCGTAAAATGCTTTTTTCGGCATAAAAAGAAATGTACAAAGCGAGCAAGCGAGGGAGAGAGATTAGGCGAGAGAGAGAGAGAGAGAGAAGAGAGAGAGATGGAGTTAGAAGAAATGAAAATGAAAACTGGTGCCGTAAAATGTAAGAAAATGACTGCAGCAATTTAGAGGTTAAAATTAGGTATCCTTGCGACGCCATATTTTAATGATACATTTAACATGCGAATACCGTTCATCCGAAATATAAGAATGGTCAGAGTTCTGCCAATCAGAATGAGTAGATTATGTTATGTCTATAAATTTATGATCCAGTTAGGAAGGGTACAAGCACAATATATGCATAATGTGTATATTTCCTCCCGGTGTTGACTAAGTGTGGTAGGAGGAATTGGAAGTTAAAATAGGAACTACTTCCTCTAAAGATGGTTTCGTTTGTGATGGTGTTGCTCCTTGGATGAAATATAGGATTTTATTATAACGACTAAATATGTCTAAAATGTCGTTCTAAAGTTACATAAGATAGTGGCTAACAGTCTAGACCTAATAGATTAGCATGCGGCATCTGTTGTTGCAAACCTACGATAATTTGGTCCAGAGGGGAATTTCTGCAATCAAAATATTATATATGGAGATATAGCTGCTAGGCATTCTGTGTATGTTCAGCGTGAAGTGAATGGAGACCCCGTGATTTTATGGTAGCCATTTTGTAATAACTGTAAAGTATTTATATAAGAAATTTGGTTAACGTAGTGTTAGAATATATCTGGTTATTACAGTTCATTTCCAATATCCTTACAGGAGTGTGTCGTATTTCCATTGTATGGAAGCCCGGCGCGAATTGGAACTCCTTGATATCACTATACTTTTTTAGACAGAGCAGCTACTACATTTAGATCCTAGCCAGAAGACCAGGAAGGTATATTTTAGTTTCACGTACATCCCAAAATCTACATCATTTTTAAAAAAAAAAAAATTACATTGCGTTTTCGGTGATCAGGAGATTCTATTTATTAAATAAGGACAGTAGAATGTGATAACATACTCTGTACATTAAATTAGCGTCTCTGTATACTAATTTAATGTTCGTAGTATGTTGTGACCTTATATCCTTCTTTTTAATAAATAAGACCTCCCGATCGAATGATTTGTAATCTGGAAATCGTGACACACGTACGTACGTACGTACGTACGTTAAAGGTTCTACGGTATTAATTTATAGATCATTATTTGATATGATATGCTGAAATCGCATTTTGATATCTCTATCTCTATTATTATATGAACGAACTTTGTGTATGTGTGTTTATATGTGTGTCTGTGTGTGCGAGTTCGTTCTCAATGGACTCTAAAACGACTGGGCCAATTTTTATGAAATTTCACACGCAGGTACTTTATGTTGCTGGCAGTTTTTTTAAAGATACGTTTTGTATTGAAATGTTTCCGATAAGTATCGATAATCGATATAATCTGAAGGGACAGGTAATTTTGACTTGAATTAACATCTTACACAGCCCAACATCACAAGTGCATTTGAGAAGTTTTATTACCACACAAGACGAAAGGTCCGACATATAAAATCAACAGTAGGTTCTTTGATATGACAGGGGTACGTTCGAAATGAATGTTTCAGTTTAGAGCACCATTAAAACATGATGCTTGACTTTCGCATTTTAAACTTAAAATACAGCTATTGTATATGAAATAATTTGATAAAATCAACAGTAAGTTCTCTACAGTGCAATGTAAAATAAAATATATTGTGGAGTAAGTCACTGTGTGATGGATGTGAAGCTTCATCCCTGTACACCGCGACGGGTCCCTAACTAGAGCAGGCAATTAATCAATTTGATTTAAAAATGATCGATTTCACAGGTTTCGATGACAATAAAATATGGGAGTATAGAATATTCGTTGATCATCATTAAATCCCAGGCAATGTCAGGTCTCCTTGCTAGTTAGTTCTGAGTCATAAGTTTCAAACCTACTCATAAGTTGCTTAATAAATGTTGAAACATTTAATCGGTTTATTTGTTAGATATCGGGTTAACAGAATCCTAATAAAGCCCTATTTTCAACTAACCATTTCATATACTACTGAGTCAATTATAATAAAGTCTGGTCTTCTGTTTATCTATAATTTGGTGAATATATACAAAAGCTACACTATTTCACAAATAGATTTTTATACTGAAAGCAAACTCTTATATACTTGTATTCCTGCATGGTTTCTATATACTATTAATATATACAACATTCAAGAGGAGTTCATTATTGAAATGAGTATTTTTTAATAATTTATTTTATTGCGGACTATTATCCTCTCATTTTAGTTGTTGTTTCACGACGTTTCGGCCAACTATTCCTCAGCAATTACTGCCTTCCATAGTTGTTGTCGTACCACCACGTTTTTGGCCAAGGGAGCATCTGGCTGGCTTTGGGTAAGATTTAAACGCTACCTTCAGACAATGCTCAGCTGGAACCGAAAGCCAGAGGAATAGTTGGCTCAAACGTCGTGAAACAACAAAAATTAGGATAATAGTCCGCACTAAAATAAATTAATATTCAAGAGATTATCTCGTATATATATTATATTAAAGACAATGTGTTTTGATAATAAGCCTTAAATCTTTAATAGGAATTAGTAATAGAATTGTTTTAAGTATAATATTTAGAAACATTATATAAAGTTGATTTATTTCATTTGTTTTTAATTAAAGTTACAGCTAATTTAATTTACTTTTAATTGTTAGCATAAATAATATCAGCGGTGTTTGAAAACAGACGTACTTTTTCATTTAACTATGGCTTATTTCGCTTAAGCTATGAAATTATATTTCCCTGTTTAAATTTCATAGAGAGAGATGACTATGTTTATGCTTCCAAAAATACAAAATATGATCAACTTTCAGGAAAATCGTAACAATTTCTGATAATTGGTGTAGCTATTTACTATGCCTCCCCACGGGACAGAGTTAGACACCAGGGTCGTTTTTTAACGTGGAGAAAAGGTACAAAAATAAAAATTGTCTCAGTCGTGAAGGATTTCTCATCCACCGAAAGAGAACAAGAAATGGAAGCGCAGCATCTGAAGAACAGATACTACACTTTGAGGTATTTATTTGCTCCCCCACTAAGCAAATTAGGCACAAGGCCGATTTTTAAAGTGAGGAGTGAAGGGGAAATGGGGACCAACTCCCCGGGGAGTAGGGGAGCTGGATAATGACCATTGGTATTAAGGGTTGCCCCAACATTGACCAGGGTCTTATATCCGGGGTTTCCCCCACATATGGTCTTTGCTTGCAGTATCTGCCGGAACAGATGGTGTTTATTTGCTCCCCCACTGAGCAAATTAGGCACAAGGCCGTTTTTAATGTGAGGTAAAAACCAGCTCCCCTAAAAGGGGTCACTCTGGTTACCAAAAATAATAATTGTCCCAGTATAGAGGGTTTCCCCTCCATTGACTGGTACAAATTATCTTAAGTGCAGTATCTGCCGGAACAGATACTACACTTTGATCTTTGTATTTATTTGCTTCCCCACGTAGCAAATTAGGCACAAGGCCGTTTTTTAATGTGGAGATGGAGGGAGGGGGAGGGAAAGGGGGTACCAGCTCCCGAGAGGTGGGAAATGGGAGCTAGATTAGAAACTGTTGGTATGAAGGGTCGCCCCTTCAGTGACCAAGGTCAGATATGTGGGGTTACCCCCACATATGGTCTTTGCTAGTCATAGCTAGTCTTTGCTTGCAGCATCTGTCGGAACAGATACTACACTTTGAGGTATTTATTTGCTCCCCCACTGAGCAAATTAGGCACAAGGCCGATTTTTAAACTGAGGGGTGAAGGGGAAATGGGGACCAACTCCCCGGGGAGTAGGGGAGCTGGATGGTGACAATTGGTATGAAGGGTTGCCCCTACATCGACCAAGGTCTTATATGTGGGATTGCTCCCAAATATGGTCTTTGCTTGCAGTATCTGCCGGAACAGATACTACACTTTGAGATATTAAATCTTTTATTCATGTTAAAAAATACAGTCAAAATCAACGATGAACAAAAAACTTAGGCACATGGCCAACTCAAAAGGGGGGATTTTGGGGGTCGTTGGTCATCCTTGTCAGTCTAGAACTAAACAAAGTCAGAAGTTTCTCCCAGCTAGTATCTTCTTTCACCATAATACCGCATTCACCCTTTCATATTTGGGGACGTCCTACTTAACTCCCAATTTTTAAAACATTTTTTATTGACGTGTAAAAACAAAAAAGATAACAATAAAATGGTACAATAATTCATTTGTGTCGAGGGCGGGGGAAGATAAAACAAAAGGTGATTAGTAGGACCCTCCCAACCCCGTTTAGTTGATAGACTGCCCGTTCAACTAGGTTTGTAAAAGGAACCTCGCTTCTGCGGGTCAGTCTCTAGGTGGGGATGCCCTCTAGATGGGGGTGAATGGAGAAAAGAAATTTTTGTGGGTAAGGGATGGAGGTTAGTTTGTATTTCTTTTTCTCCAAGATGGGTAAAATTTAGAGGAAGGGGTGAAAACAAAAATTGCAGATAAGAGGGGATGGGGATCTTGGAGGCTTCCTAATCGGGGAGGGATGGAACACACACTCAGCTGGCTGAGAGGCTACTTGTTTAATTTTACTTTACAGAACTGCGCGTTCCACACCTAGGCGGGGAACACGTATTCAAATTTGGCTCCTCTTCGTACACACAGACTTGCCACATGTATCCATCTTCTGTCAAATGCCGCGCGATGCAGCCTTCTTCTATCTGATCTTCACCCGTAGTTGGTGTTTAAAGAAAGCGATCAGATCTTGATCAGAAAAAGACAACACCCCCCGGCAACCTTGCAGACGCGACGTCCAAATCACCATTCTCGCCACGGCCAGGATCGTAACGTGGACCATTTGTCTTTCCCGGTCCCACGGCGGCCTCACATTGTCCACAACATTGGATACAGTAATTGGGCGAGGATGCTCAGGATCGATGCGAGCCGCCACTCCGCTGACATACGACCAGTACTGGCGGAGTTCGCGGCAATCGAAGAAAGCTTGATCCGTAGTTTCTACGGCCGTTGTCCCACAACGGGGACAATCAGGCGACTCCAAAAACCCGGAACTGCATTGTATGTTGTTGAGTGGAAGTGCATTTCGGGCCAATCGCCAGGTCAGAGAGAACTCCGAATTGTTCAGATGACTCGAACCTGGCGCCCAGCTCCACGCGGAGCGGATCTCACTCTGCTGCCACCCCAAACGCGCGCATAGCGGGTCGTCAGCGGCCCCCTTCACTAGATCCCTGTGAAGTTCCCTACGGGTAGCAGTCACAAGGTCACTGGACCTTGGTAGTCGTTTTAGCGCGGCTCGGCACTCTTTCATGTAGGTAGATTCTCCCCGCGGCCTGCGACGGCTCTCGATGGAAGGGTCGAGAACAAGGTCGGGGAAGGCGGCAGTAACCACGGGGTGCCACGGTTGGTCATCCTGCATATAGTGGCTCAGGAAGGCCAGCCTCTCAGCATCTCGATGACACTTCAAGTCCGGCATTCCCAAGCCTCCCTCACACGTACGTTGAATACAGACCTGTCTGCTCACCCAGTGTCTTCCTCTGTCCCAAAGGAGCGAGGACAAGAGTTCGACAAGAGCTTTTAGGTGTTGTGCAGGCAGGGGAAGTACGGCCAGTCGGTAAAGGATGAGAGGAAAGACGTAAGTGGCGCACGCCTCAGATCTACCCTTTAAGGAAAGTTTCCTAGGAAGCCACGAATTGACTGCAGCCTCCACCTTTGACCGTACCTCCAACCAATTCTTGTCAAGCTGGAGACCTGGTCCGAACAACACGCCGAGGATCCGGACCGGGCCATCTGTCCAGCTGAAGGGCGCCGGGAGGTTTGCGTTGCCACTCCATGCGCCCAACCGCAGTCCTATCGACTTGTTGCGGTTTATCTTGGCCCCCGTGATTCTTTCGTACTGTGTGAGTGCCTCCGACACGACCTCAATGTCTCTGAAGCCTGACACGAAGACCGTGACATCATCGGCAAACGCGGATACCTTGGCAGCTGAGCCGCCAGGTAGAGCCATTCCGCGCAGGGCCGAATTTTCCTCCCCATGTCTCAGCTTGCGGAGAAGAGGCTCCAAAGCAAGGACATAAAGCAGGGGCGACAGCGGACAACCCTGACGAACCGACCGAGAGATAACCAAGGGTTTCGAGCGCTTTCCGTTCACTTGCACGACAGCTATGGGCTGTCGATACATTATGGAGATCCACTTGCAAAAGTCCGGTTTAAAACCGGCGGCCTCTAAGACAGATGCCAGGAAACGATGGTCGACCCTATCGAAAGCTTTGGACTGATCTAAGTTGATCAGCGCGGCTTCCGTGTCGTCATCTATTCCCCCCTCTAGGATCGTGCGGATCAGGTGCAAGTTGTTCTGAATCGATCTCCCCTTCACAGCGTAGTTCTGTTCCGGTTCAACCAACTCGTCGATAACAACCTGCAGCCGATTCGACAGGACCTTGGCCAAAATCTTCAACTCTGTGTTTAGCAGAGTTATGGGCCTGTAGTCGTCTAATTCTTCCCCTCCATGCCCGTCACCTTTCTTCAGCAATGTGATCACTCCCTTGGTCACCTGCCCTGGGATGGATCCCTGAGCAAACCAATGGTTGAACATATCCGTCAGAAGAGGCAGAAACATGGGCGACAGCCTCAAGTACAGTTCGTATGGCAGACCATCAAGTCCTGGCGATCTGTCACAGCTGACCTGCTGCAGCGCAGTAAAGACCTCCCGCTCCGTCACCCGGCCCTCGCAACCAGCCGCTCTAGCCGCCTCGAGGCGGGGAGAGTCGGCTAAATAGTCGCTAAACTTAAGGACCGGAAGATCGGGCTGCTGCGTAAAACGCTCCTCGAAATGTTCTCGAAACCCCTCGCAGATCTCCCGAGTCGATTCCAGGGTGCGTCCATCCGGATGTTTGACTTTCGCAATGTATTTGTCCGAGCCACGCCTAGAAACCTCACGGCGCACGTCTGCATCAGAATTGACTGCTTCGTTGCCTATCTTTCTAAGCCTAGCTCTAACTACTTGGCCTTCGTAACGCTCGCTAGTCTCGCGTAGAAGGTCCTGTTTAGCTAGTTCCTGACTAACCCTATCACCCTCCCCCGTAGCCTGGGCTAGTTTCTGCTCTAGCTTCTTCTTCGTCTTGGCCTTATCTAGTGCGAGGCGCTGGGCACACTTGACAGAGAAGCTTCTGATCTTGGCTTTGAGACCTAACCACCACTTACTCCCGGTAACCGCCCCCACTAGTGCCTTTTTAATCAATTCTCTTAACTGATCTTGGAAGTCTTGTATCTCCAGAAGGGAGGTGTTTAACTTCCAGTACCCCGCTAACTTAGGCCTATTTCCTAGCTTCAGCCGGGCCATAACTAATTTATGGTCTGTCTGGCCTAGCCAAGTAAACGTGGGACAAGATAAGAAGTCTACTTCGCCTCTCCTAACTAACATCCTGTCCAAGTAAGTGTTTGGATAGGAGGAAACACTATTGGTCCACGTCCACATCTCCCGCCCCGGATGCTCGAACCGAAACCTGTCGACCAGACCGCATCTAGCCATCAGATCAGCCAGGCTGGACTCGCACCTCTCCGATCCTCTAGCATCGCGTCCTACCTTATCTATCTCGGGGTCTAAGATGGCGTTCCAATCTCCTATTAGCACTACCCGCTTCCGACAATCTACAAACGCGTCAAGCTGACTGAAGAATGAGACCCTCTCACGAGCGGTGCTGGGCGCATGAACCGCGATCACCCGAAACACAGTATCTTTAACGGCAACATCGGCCACAACCAGCCTGCCCACCGAATCTCTATGGACAACGTCGACCGTCGCCGACAGGGTACGTTCAACCAGCACGGAAACTCCCTTCCCCCGCGGGCTGCCATATGCTGAGAAAACCTCAAAATCTCTGGCCAGCACCTGACAGTCCACAGAGGAAACGAAATGCGTCTCCTGAATCGCAGCCACATCCACTCCCAAGGTCAAGAGGTCGTGCCGGAGGCGAGCCGCCCGGCCCGGTGATCTCAAGCCCCTCGCATTCAAACTAGCCAATGGTACCTACCTTAGGGTGTGTCACACTCAGCTCCGAAGTCAGCTGGGGAGAGGACGCCGACGTTATGTGCCATGCTCAAGGTGGTCAGATTTTTCATATCCTGACCTTCTCTCGCAATGCCGCCGACGTCAAAAGGATAAATTAATTCTATGGCCCTGTAGAGTGACGGATGGACCAACACTGGGACCCTTCCCTTGCATTGTTTTGACAGTTCATCAAGAGAAGGGTCATTTTTTTTTCACCAGTTCAATTCCCGGAAACGCCCCTTCAGCGGCCTGCAGCCTTGTCCCGAAGGCCAATCACGCTTTTCTGATAATTGGTGTAGCTTAAATAGTATCTGACTAAACTCTCCGCTCCGCAATATGTTGTTTTACCTGACAACGCATGGTTTGTACAGCTAGTATATATATATATATATATATATATATATATATAAAAGCGAAAATGTATGCATGTATGTATGTATGTATATGTGTTCGCTTTTTCTGTATGTCTACAAAAGGCTTCTTTCAGAGAAGCGGTCGCTCGCTTCACACCTTTTTAAAACTTTTTATATCACATATAAATCGTAATATCTCACAGTTAATAACGAAGCTCGCCTGTCTATTTAATTTGCTCGATTTCGGGAAGATAAATATTCAACATTTGTCGCTCTCCGCATGTGGGTTAGTCTTTTTCCTATAACATCTTGGGAAAAATAAAAATCCCCCAGTCAAACTTGACTTCATTAACTCATTAAAAGGGGCACCTGCCAAATCCAAGTAATTAAATAAATTCAAACGTGTTTACGTTAGCATTTCGCGGTGGGGCTATGGTTAACGTCGCACGTTTTTATTTTTCACACTTTAATTTACAACTTTGCCTCAACGGTTCGGGTTCCATCCTCATACTTACCTACCAAAACATTTTTTTACCCCCCCCCCGGGAGTTTCCACACACACCTCCAAACACCCGGGCAACGCCGGGTACCCCTCGCTAGTATATCATAAGACTGAAATCATCTTGCTTGGGCGTTAAAACTATTCATCCGGTTAAAAGCTTCTGGTTTGGAAGATTCTGCGCATGCGTAATAACATAAAAACAAATCAATGAAAGCTTTTTTTTTTAATCAACAGTTTTTTTCACGTTGAAATTATGCAAATAAAAAAAGAACTCAATCCTTTTTGCTTTTTTTCATAGGCATTTTACGAATTTTATTTGTATTTTTCATTGCAAGTTGGAATCATTTTCTAAACAAGAACAAAACCAATATGTTTATGATTCAATCTATTTACAAGTCTTTTATATATTCTTTAATTGACAGCTGAATGACATTAAAATTATTCTGATCAGCTTGCCCAGTCGTTAAAATCGTGTAATAAACCATCAACACATAATTACATCTAACAATTTATAAATGAAACACAACAAAAAAATCCTACAATAAGTAACTGTTACCAAACGCAATAAAAGTGACATCTCATAGTAAACTGCTCGGTTAAGAAAAAGCGAACAAATTAAAACCATTTAACCGGTAAACTTTATTTCTCAATGTAACTGTAACCAAACGCAATAGCAGTTACTTTCTTATATATTTGCTTTAGTTTTTACCAATTTAAAGGCGTTTTTATTGCATTAGATTCCGTAATTGGAAGTTTTAAGACGTTAATATTACTTTACACATTATTATTCATCGGACACTCAAGATGAGAACAGTAGTCAGATGAATAACAATGCAAATAACAATTCCTCATCTCAAAAATTACTTGCACATAATAATACTTTGAAGATTATGCAAGCAATTGACTTTTTAGCCTGTTAGCAACGGGTAAAATTATAGCCGTTGACTTGTTATAAGTGCTTTCGTTAAGAGTCGCACTTCTTTGACACTTCCTTGTTTACAAAGCAATTCGACGGAAGTGACGTAAGACAAATTTAAAGGTACGGATGACCAACACTGTTTATAATGTAGCCTTTTTAATGTAAATATAAAGATAGAAGTTTTCGTCAATTTTTACTTGGTTTCCACTTAAAGATTTTCTTTGAAAATGGCAATTTTTATAGTTTTTCGGGTATGCTGAAAACGAATATCGCATTAAAATTTTCCTCAAATAAGTAGTTTTTCGGATATTAAGGAATGTAATTCCTGTTAATGTTAAAAATGGTGATCATTATAGTACGCGCAAGCGCGCATAATTTTGCTATAATTAATATGCTCTCTATTCCATAGCTAGCTATGCTCACTCAACAGGTCAGGTAATAACGTTATAGAATCAATCCTCTATTTATTATTATATATTACGAGGAATAATTTGCCCAGTGGACTTTTTCGCCAAAAAAATAAATTTAAAAAATATTATTATTATTATTATTATTATTATTATTATTATAACAACAACAACAACAACAACAATGATGATAATAATAATAATAATAATAATATCAGCTGACGTAATACTGTAAACAAACACGACATAATAATAATAATAATAATAATAATAATAATAATAATAATAATAATAATAATAATAATAATGTCGTGTTTGTTTACAAAATTACGTCAGCTGATATTTTGGGCTTAACGATGAATACCCTGGAAAGGGCACTTCTAATTAGTATTTAGTTTGAAAAAAAAGCAAACGAAGAACTGATATTCAACGATTTTAAATTGTACCTCTTCTTTTATCGTAAATTGAACGCATTAATAAGAAAAAATTAATATCAAATATTGAAGTACGTCCAGGCTTGAACAGGAGATAATTCGATCTGAAGTCGAATGCTCTCTAGGTGAGCTATATCTCCATATGCAAATAAATCTGATGATTTGCTGAGATTTCATTATTTCGCTTGGCCGGTGTAACATGAAATATTCCGTTGTAAAAAGTCTTTTTTATCTATAAGAGAGAAAGACTATTTTTATATCGGAATTGTTTGATTTTCGATACTTATCCGATAAATTTCTGTACACAACATATCTAAGAAGACTGACAGACATATAAATAATCTTTGCGTGAAATTTGTAAAAGATAGGCTTAGCTGTTTCGGAACCTTTAAGAGAGGAACTCACATACATACAAAGTGACTTGATATAAGAGTGCAGATATTAAAATGGCCTGGTCTGTCTTTGTGTATGTTTGCGGACGGTCTATTCCAAACCACTCTGTCAATTTTTGATCTACATGCTTGAAACTTGATATATTTGGACATGTGACACATATTCTATTTGGGGTTTTGCCGGTAAAAAAATCTGCTAAGGATCAAAATAATAATAAATACGAACTCATGAATTAAAATACCATATTTAAGCATATTTTACAACAAGGCAATAACGGGCCGTAGTTTGTAATAATTCTATGCTAAGGCAATGTTTAAAAGATTCCCAGAGGTTTAGCGTTGAGGCAACTTTATGGAATCTTGGCTAAGTGTTCAGTTCTATCGACAAGTTCAAACAAAAAATTAAAAAAAACTTGTCGTGAACAATTCTAAATATTTATTGGAGCAAAGTTTGTACAATAAAAATCAAAATCAAAACCTATGTTGCTCTTGTTGGAGAGATTAGATATGTTGATGAATTTTGCTGGTTTTAAGGTTTCTTTGGAAAACTTTGACATTTACTTTGTCACATTTGCAGTACTGGTATGATAAATACTCTTTATGGATAGACTTTTTCAGTTGTATCTCGTCGAAATCAAAAATCTTTATATCGAACTCTTCGCAGAATTTTGAACGGATACCTTTATTTAATTATCGAGTTTAGCATGTTCTCGTTCCTTCAGCCATGGCCGATTAGAGGCCCCGAATTCGACATAATACACATGAAGAAGGTCGGAGGTTACGTCAACCAAAACATTGTGAAACTAAAACTAGGGATGAGAAAAGTAGTCCGAATAATCCAAATAATGCGAATCATCAAACATAATGCAAAACTTCAGCAATATCTCCATCTCTACAAATCATCAAACCATGCATGGATTACTGTTGTCAATTTTAGGTCGCCGAATCTGTGTTCCATTTAAAGGTTCTTGATTAATTGCAGAAACGCATCTGTAATTTGATTGGCTCCACACTTTCTTCTTCACCGCAACCTCCCTCTCACAGACCTGAGGTTGCCAGTCTCAGTCTTTTCTATAAATTAATATTGTAGCATGTGTTTCTCAGAAATTCCCTGCTTCAGTTGCTTTCTGCTCGCTGTTTTTCTTCTACCTACAGCCTTGATCTTTTCAAGACATAGGTCAATAGGTATCTTCTGTTTTTGCAATAATCAGCTTTCGTTCTTGTTAGCTCCTTACATTAAATGACTTCGTATCTTGTCTCGCGCGATTTTCATTAAAAAAAAAAAATCTAGGTTATACCATTTACTGATTTTATGACAATTTTTGAACCCAACAATTTTTACACTTTTTTATGGAGAAGTCGGCAGCATCTACGCGTTATTCAAAAAATCATTTTTACAGTTCCAGTTTATCAAGCCATTTAACAATTTTCCAAATCTAACTTATAAAACTCTATCTGTATGCCTGTTTGTACGTCGGTCTGTTTGTATGTCGGTCTGTTTGTCTGCCTGTCTGCAAATTTTCAAAGTTCATTTCTCCCGAGACGTAAGGCCGCATAGAAATGCGAGGCCGGTCAAATAATTGCATTTTAATTAGCCGTTGGTTTATTGGGGTTTCAGACGGTAAAAATAGCTGTTTATAGGGGTTACATTTAAAAAGAAATTAGAACTTTGTAGGTGTAAGTCGACTAAACATGTTATTTTACGCATGCGCAAATATACGATAAAGTCGGTTCATTTTTTACTATTTCTTATCTATCTGACGATAGTTCAAACGTTACCGACTAAGGTCGAAGCAATATTTCTTTTGGTTTCGATTCTAGCTGATGACACCCAAGTCAAATATAATTTTATTTGTGAAAAATATACGATATATAGTATATAATATAATATATAAGAATAAATAAAGAATTGATTCTATGATAATAAATATAGAATTTGCATGAATAAAATATCATATTTAAGGGTATTTTACGACCGGGTAACGCCAGGCGGCCTGCTAATATACATATATTTGATAGTTTTTATTGCTTACTCAAAAAAGTGTTCAATAATTACAATATTATTTTATATCTTAGTTATATTGGTGCAAGGCCCAAGTGGATCTTAGAATGTGGAAGCGAAGAGCGGCTTCTAAGTCTTTTTGCGAGAACAAATGGCACATTGTTAATGAAGTCATAAATCAGAACACCATTGAGTAGAAACAACAGTCAAATATTGCGAGTAATGTGTGGATTCTTTTAGATCACATTTATTATAGGAAAGAACGTAGGTTGGTTTTACTCTAAAACTTGATATTAGATAATTAAAAAAACAAACACAAAAGCTCCCGATCAATATACGCATGAGTAAAAGAAGCTGACGTAAGCAAAACGTCTGCCATCTTTTAATACAACAATATTTACCGGATACTAAATAAATAGAGACCTTATCTTAGAATACCTCTAGTTTGTGAAATATGAGGTGCCTTCAATAAGTTTCCAGACCTATTCCATATGTGCACTTTTATTCATAGTTCACATGTGAAACTCTGGTCCCCTTTGAAGTAATCTCCTCCGGCCGCAATACATTTGTTGTACCATTCCAACAACTTCTGGAAGGTCCTATGGAAGCCCTCTTGTATGAGCATGTCAGTGACCCTCATCACAGCCTTTTTCATCTCTTCAGTTATCTCATAACGGCAACCTCTAAGGTTTTACTTGAGCTTAAGCAATAACCAAAGTCACAGAGAGCAAGGTCTGGATTATAGGGAGGGTGAGAAATTATTTTGATTCCCATCTATATCAAATAGTCTGTGACAAGAATAGACATCTTTTGGGACAGACCACGCAAATCTTCCGCATCTTCATTTCTTTGCGAATAATTATGTATACAGTTCCTACACTAACATCAAACTGTGCACTTATTGTCTCTATAGACACACGACGATCCTTATCAATGAAATTCTTTATTTGGCCAATCAATTCTGGTATTTTGACTTCCTTACTTATTCCACACCTACCATCATCCCTTACAGATTCCCTGGCTTCCTTAAATCTTATTTGCGACCCAAAAACGGATACTTGATTCATGCAAGCTGGTAAAAAAGCAGCCTGAAGCATTCCATGCGTTTCTGTGGCATTTTTCCAAGTTTAAAACAGAATTTTATTGCATATCGTTCTTCTAAAGTGTCCTCACATCCAGATTGCATTTTTGAAATTCACCAGCTGTGACAATCAGGTTTTAGTAGGGTGTATTTTAATTCCTGCTGTAACTGTTCATTTGAACCTGTGAACATAACAATTGGTCAGTCATCTCATAAGATGTATAACAATAATATACCGAATTTTCTAGAGTCTACGACAATTTTAATTATCTGTACAATAATGTTTGGAAACTTATTTAAGGCACCTCATACTGCTACAATGTTTCAGAATTTTAAAAATAAGGATTGATAAATTGTATTGTTTGCATCGTTCGGACTACTATTTTTATCTTTATAGTTATTGTCACAACGTTTCAACCGATGTAATCTTAGACTTCTTCAGACTCGAGAATCTCTACGCCTTACTCAATAATCCGTACACAATAAAGAACAGAAACCTTTATTTAATCCACGATTATATATTTCTTACATTCTGTCAACAAACAACGGAAAACATGCCTGAACTAATTTGTATATATATTCTTAGTATTGACTCTACTGGGGATTGAATCTTCAGTATCTATAAGACTGTCACTTCCATTTACAGGACTCTTTGGAAAAGGTCGAAGGTTACATGGTCGATCGTTGCTAGTTAGAAATTAAGCAGAAGCTCATAAAATAAAGCAAAACAAGCAACGGTAATTAAACAGTGCATGGGTTAAATTTCCGCATAGCTCAAAAGTTATTGTTCCCGGGCAACACCGGTTTCAGCAATTATACCAATAAATTATAATTAATTATATTTTTAAAATGTTTTGGTGACGTACAAGTAGGACAGCGAATTCGTAGCGAAACTTAAATTTATTATTGGCTTAAACATTTACACCACTTCCAACCGCATATACGTTTAGCTAAGTATTGGTTAACGGACCAACTAAATGATATGGTTTCCATTTTCCTCAAAATATATAAAATATTTTCAGAATATTTTTTGCATTCATTATTGACTATCCTTTTTGACATCCAGTTTCACAGTATCATTTTCCAGTCGGGATTTATGTTTGTATTAAAAATATGTGCTGAACAATTGGATTCCTGATTTTCACGTAACATTTATATTATATTTTTCTTATTCTTTCAATCTGTCTATGTATCCGTTCAGTTGTTGTTCAGAAACTATTGAGCCGATCTCGCTGAAGTTTTGTTACTTTTGTTATAATAAGGTCTACCGTACTAAGTATTATGGTGTCCGTTCGATGTAGAGTGTAAAAAGGGATGAAAAACCATAGAAGCGTAAAAAGTTATTAGCGAATCTAATTATAATAGAAATAGGATTCGTCTGAATCAGAATTCTACGACCTTTAGATTAAAATCTGTTGCTGGTAATTGCATACATTCACAAAATCCTACAAGCTACAGCGCATTCTTGAAGATTATCACTGTTGGATGATGAAAATGCATGCTTGACTAGGCGAACATATTGTTACGACGTATCCCAGTCCTACTGGGGACGGTAGAGATGGCTGACGTAACGAAATATATAAAAAAATAAAGTTTCCCAGGTTCCTTGATAATGCGTTGTTATGGGAATGGGACAACCATCCCGAAGACAACAATAAAATGAAATGTAATGGACAACGAAATCACATGAGAAATAACGAGGACAAGTATCGTCGAGAAATTAACAATTTTTTATTTATATAAAAAAATAAATAAAATTCAATTCAATTCAAGAAAATTAAATATGCCCAACTAAATGAAATGATTTAATGATTCAAATTCTACCGAGAGAAAACTATATCAACAGTCAATGTTCTCATAAAACAAGAAATCGTCTGCTCAATTAGATAGAGGTTCAAGGGTAAGAGAGAGTGAGAGAGAGAGAGAGAGAAAGATGTTGGAGAAATGAAAGTTTTGGTTGAAAAACTCACTGAATGTCCTTTGAAATGTGACCTTTCGTTTGTCTCTTTTTATATATATTTATTTCCTGTAAATTGTTTATCTTTGATTATGGGCGCAGGTTAATTTACATATTTTTGTCCTTCGGATTATTTACGTTTCATTACGCGCGTGCGTGTTAATTGCTCCAAATATTTGTTTCCGAAGCTTATCGAAGCCCTTGCTTTATAGTAAAAATTTCACTGCTCCTTTGATCCTTCCTTCGCTGTGTTCATTCTTTTCTTCAGTCAATATTCTAACTTTGACCGCTGATCAAAACAGATTTTTACCGTCGGCGCCAACATCGGCTTGTGTCGTTGATATTTACCTCCGCGACGCCGCTACCACGATGCCGTCGCCTTTCGTTGGCTTCACCACCCCGACCTTCGCTGACTTACGTCTTGTCGCTTTGAAGCACGAAGCTCCACTGACTGTAGACAACTTTTTCAGTCCCCTCTCTCTATATATATGGTCTATCTCTCTCTTTCTCTATACAGTTTATCTCTCTATATATACGGTTTAGTTCTCTCTATCTTTCTCTCTCCTCTCTTTCTCGTCCATTACAAGAACAGAGTCGAAAAGCGGGAACACATGCAAACTTCATTTCTGCAACATGGCTCTATATCTGCGATGATCCTAAACTGGGTTTCGTCAAGCTTATTTCTGATTCCAACGTTATGATACAATCTTATAATAAAGTTTCCGTGTAGTGAGGTAGTCAAGTGAAGTTCAGGTAGTTTACCTTTTTAGATAAAAGGCATATTCCATCGTCAAATAGATTCACTGGTCATCTCTCTATTTCGTTATCAGAAATGAAGGACTTATTTTCGATTTTTGAACACATAATATATCCAATTTTTTTCGATTTTTCCATCCAGCTATCATACTTGTACTGTTTCATTCTGTAACCTAATTGATAATCTGAATTTATTTTTGTTCAATTCCTAACGTTTCACAGTTCTTGTGGCAATGTCGTTATATCTTATCTCCTCGTTCTGAGGTTTCATTGTCGACTTCATAATTATAATATGACGAAACGTCACATGGCAACATCGGGTGACGTAGTCGATTTAGAACATCGACTATTATTATTAAAAAAACGTAAAATGTTAGATAATTAATATTATTATTGTTTTGTAACTGTTATGTAGAAAAAGGTATGCAGAGAGAGAGAGAGAGAGAGAGAGAGAGAGAGAGAGAGAGAGAGAGAGAGAGAGAGAGAGTGTGTTATTGATATAAAGGAATGTTTATTAAAATATTTTGTTAACTTAGAAATAATAACAAGGAAAGAATGTGGTGGACATAAGCAGAGTGGGTTTTCAAACCTAGGGATAAAAACAATAAGTTTTACCAGAAAATGTGACTAAAGGTCACGTGTTGGTCGAGTGACGTAAGCATAAAGACATAGTTACATGCATAAAAAGAGAGTAAGGGATAAAGATGTGACAGAGCAATTGAAAGGGGTAGACGGACGAAAAGACATGGCCGTAATTGCTCGTTACAGGGGCGAAGCAGAGTCTAATTCAAGCGTGCAATCTTCCAACAAGAAAACATAGTGCAATAAAAGCTGCCTAAAAATATAACCGAGGACTTCTGGTTGTTTCTTTGGAAGTAATGTTTATTTCAGCTTTTGGTAGATTCATCAACAAAAAATCCGAATGAGCAAAGGTATGATTTCTTTATAGACAAGATGCATAACTACCCAGTACTGTGTTCCGTTCTCATTGTGTTATCCGCGTTGCAAACGTTCTGTACCCTATGCCACATATATACATGTACAAGGATTTATGAACATTAGACGACACGAAGAAACTTCACTATATACACAACTAACCATATGCGTAACACGCTTTGTATACAGCACCTTACATATATATAAATCTCGTACCCTCTCACAACATAAAATGTCATGTTATCATTAAGGTTGTGATAAATGCAATTGGTCAAAGCCCAACACGAAAATATAGTTTCACCGACATTATACTAATCGATTCTGTAACGATAATTACTTCCTGTAAGTGGCAAACACATTTTCGTTAAAACCTAGCACATAGTATATTTTTACATAAATTGTTTCAACATTCTAATCGACATGTTGCTTTACTATCAACTAGCTACAACCACTATCAACAGTTTCCGTACCTCTCTATCAGTACCTAAATCTAAACGCAGATTTCATGAACAACGATTATTTCCTAGAACAGTCTTCTTGTCGAACACTGTTCCACTAGCCTGCTTCCTGGATGATTATAATATGGTAGTCTTCAAGTAAACAATGATTGTAGAAGAATAAATAAATAATAAATACATCCAAATTTTACACAATCTACACAAATAACAATCATTAACTACAACTTTATATTCATAAACCTTTATCCTCGAGTAGTCGTCAGACTTTGATGAGAAGTTACTCCCTTGTAAAATTAGTTGTGTCCTCATCTCTCTCCAAGACATACCTTTGTTTGATCTAGAATAATAATTATTGAACAAAATACATTATTCCTACGCAAATAAAGTATTGTTAATTTGGGTCTTCTGCTTTCTTTCTACTCGTGTTATAGTTACTTGTTAAATCTATTTCCGGTTAACGCCATGTTGCAATTTTCCGGTGAAGTGAACGAAAGTATTTCCATCTTGTTAGTTGTCCTCAAGGCGGTGTTGTACCTGAGCATTCGCTTAAATGCGTTTATATCTAAATTTGAACAAGCTAAAGACAGAAATAGAACGAAGAAGTCATGGAGGCAGACAGATAACGAAGAGAAACAACAAGTTATTCTGCTGTTCACGAATGAGAGGGAAAAGAAGCGTAAAAAAGATAAGATTATCAAAGCTAAACAAACAATTATTTTCTCCAGTATTCATTTAGGTTTTCTTTAATTATTTGCCATATTCCCATAACTATATAATATACAGTCTCTATTTGTTGCACTTATTTTACAAGATTTTTACTAGTTAACACACACGCACACGTACGCACACACGCATATATGTCTCCCCCTGCCTCACTCTCTCTATATAATGTTATTCTTTTATATTTGCTCTGTTGTTATATTTAACATACATTGAGCTTCTAAACAAAAATGATTGGTATACACAAAGAGTGAAATATAATTCGAAAAACATATTTTACTAAAACAGCACACACACACACACACATAGATATGCGTCATATTAACATATTTATACGTTATAAAACATATTTATCTACGTTATAAAACCATATTTATGATAATTTAGCTAAACAAAGTCGTCTGTGTTTCATTCCCGTAAATAAGTGTAAGGCTAAATCGCATGGATTTCGGTTTACTGTGTTTTTTATATATGCTTATGCTGTTTAGTATATCTAGCTAACAAATCAGATTCATTTATATTCCCTCACAAGAGTAAGGTGTACATCAGTCAGTAGCAGGGATTCTCTCAATAAAGGTTCGGCTGCCTTTTATTCGAGATAGGTATTTTATATGGAGTTCATGCAGACCTTTATGTGATTGTGTCGGATTACCAAGTTTAAATAGGTCGGAACTTAGAGTAGCTACATTTATATTATGCTTACTTGTTGGTTTAGTTCATTTGTTTTATTTAATTATTAGCACAGCACCCGGTTTGTCCATTCATAAAGTCCGCTTAAACATGATATTTTAATTCATTCCTATTTCGTTTTTATTATTACAGAGCCAATTCTGTATTAAAGATTATTTTGAACCCCATATTTACAAGATATATTGTTTATCGCTAGCAACAGATGAAAACAGTTCGGCAGTCAATATAGAAAGCGAAAAATAACTTTATGATATGAAATAGACTTTGTCACATAATTGGACATTATTAGAAAATAATAATGTAAGTTGGTTAGAATTAAATGAACGTGTTGCATATAAAACAATTGTACACAAGTGTTGCGTATAAAACAATTGTACACAAGTGTTGCATATAAAACAATTGTACAAAAGTGTTGCGTATAAAACAATTGTACAAAAGTGTTGCATATAAAACAACTGTACACAAGTGTTGCATATAAAACAATTGTACACAAGTGTTGCGTATAAAACAATTGTACAAAAGTGTTGCATATAAAACAATTGTACACAAGTGTTGCATATAAAACAATTGTACACAAGTGTTGCGTATAAAACAATTGTACACAAGTGTTGCATATAAAACAATTGTACAAAAGTGTTGCATATAAAACAATTGTACACAAGTGTTGCATATAAAACAATTGTACAAAAGTGTTGCATATAAAACAATTGTACAAAAGTGTTGCATATAAAACAATTGTACACAAGTGTTGCATATAAAACAATTGTACAAAAGTGTTGCATATAAAACAATTGTACAGAAGTGTTGCATATAAAACAATTGTACAAAAGTGTTGTGTATAAAACAATTGTACACAAGTGTTGCATATAAAACAATTGTACACAAGTGTAGCATATAAAACAATTGTACACAAGTGTTGCATATAAAACAATTGTACACAAGTGTTGCATATAAAACAATTGTACACAAGTGTTGCATATAAAACAATTGTACAAAAGTGTTGCATATAAAACAATTGTACACAAGTGTTGCATATAAAACAATTGTACACAAGTGTTGCATATAAAACAATTGTACACAAGTGTTGCTGATAAAACATTATTGCACAAGTGCTGCATATAAAACAATTGTACAAAAGTGCTGCATATAAAACAATTGTACACAAGCGTTGCGTATAAAACAATTGTACAAAAGTGTTGCATATAAAACAATTGTACACAAGTGTTGCATATAAAACAAATGTACACAAGTGTTGCATATAAAACAATTGTACACAAGTGTTGCATATAAAACAATTGTACACAAGTGTTGCATATAAAACAATTGTACACAAGTGTTGCTGATAAAACAATTGTACACAAGTGTTGCGTATAAAACAATTGTACACAAGTGTTGCATATAAAACAATTGTACACAAGTGTAGCATATAAAACAATTGTACACAAGTGTAGCATATAAAACAATTGTACACAAGTGTTGCGTATAAAACAATTGTACACAAGTGTTGCATATAAAACAATTGTACACAAGTGTTGCATATAAAACAATTGTACACAAGTGTTGCATATAAAACAATTGTACAAAAGTGTTGCGTATAAAACAATTGTACACAAGTGTTGCATATAAAACAATTGTACACAAGTGTAGCATATAAAACAATTGTACACAAGTGTTGCGTATAAAACAATTGTACACAAGTGTTGCATATAAAACAATTGTACACAAGTGTAGCATATAAAACAATTGTACACAAGTGTTGCGTATAAAACAATTGTACACAAGTGTTGCATATAAAACAATTGTACAAAAGTGTTGCGTATAAAACAATTGTACAAAAGTGTTGCATATAAAACAACTGTACACAAGTGTTGCATATAAAACAATTGTACACAAGTGTTGCGTATAAAACAATTGTACAAAAGTGTTGCATATAAAACAATTGTACACAAGTGTTGCATATAAAACAATTGTACACAAGTGTTGCGTATAAAACAATTGTACACAAGTGTTGCATATAAAACAATTGTACAAAAGTGTTGCATATAAAACAATTGTACACAAGTGTTGCATATAAAACAATTGTACAAAAGTGTTGCATATAAAACAATTGTACAAAAGTGTTGCATATAAAACAATTGTACACAAGTGTTGCATATAAAACAATTGTACAAAAGTGTTGCATATAAAACAATTGTACAGAAGTGTTGCATATAAAACAATTGTACAAAAGTGTTGTGTATAAAACAATTGTACACAAGTGTTGCATATAAAACAATTGTACACAAGTGTAGCATATAAAACAATTGTACACAAGTGTTGCATATGAAACAATTGTACACAAGTGTTGCATATAAAACAATTGTACAAAAGTGTTGCATATAAAACAATTTTACAAAAGTGTTGCGTATAAAACAATTGTACAGAAGTGTTGCATATAAAACAATTGTACAAAAGTGTTGCGTATAAAACAATTGTACAAAAGTGTTGCGGATAAACAATTGTACACAAGTGTTGCATATAAATCAATTGTACACAAGTGTTGCATATAAAACAATTGTACAAAAGTGTTGCATATAAAACAATTGTACAAAAGTGTTGCATATAAAACAATTGTACAAAAGTCTTTCATATAAAACAATTGTACAAAAGTGTTGCGTATAAAACAATTGTACACAAGTGTTGCATATAAAACAATTGTACAAAAGTGTTGCATATAAAACAATTGTGCACAAGTATTGCATATAAAATGTTTGTACACAAGTGTTGCATATAAAACAATTTTGCATAAGTGTTGCGTATAAAACAATTGTACACAAGTGTTGCATATAAAACAACTGTACACAAGTGTTGCATATAAAACAATTATACACATGTGTTACATATAAAACAATTGTGCACACGTGTTGCATATAAAACAGTTGTACACAAGTGTTGCATATAAAACAATTGTACACAAGTTGTTAAATATAAACCAATTGTACACAAGCGTTGCATATACAACAATTGTACACAGACGTTGCATATAAAACTATTGTACAATACAAGTGTCGCATATAAAACAATTGTACACAAGTTGTTAAATATAAACCAATTGTACACAAACGTTGCATATACAACAATTGTACACAGACGTTGCATATAAAACTATTGTACAATACAAGTGTCGCATATAAAACAATTGTACACAAGTGTTGCATACAAAACTGTTGTAGTTGCACCCACTCGTTTACCTATAATATTACACATTAATAACAAGACTCGGTTACTTCTGAGTGTGCGTTAACCGGAAGCCACCGAATGTCGATCCGAGAGCAGATATGTTCTCCAGCCAAGACTCTTTTACTTTGCGCCCATTATGTAAATATACTGTAAATATACTTTTCCTAATACACTTTTTATTGATATACCTGTGTTTTGTTGAGTCTTTATTTGTATTGCCTTATACGTTATTTGGTTCACCCTGCAAACATAACAGTTGGAGACGTGGATGCATATCAAACATAACAGTTTGACGGAGAAATGGAAAGAATTCACTCAAAAAAATGTACAACGCAACGGTTGAAATTTCTAAGGAATACAAGTTTTGACGAACGAAATCGTCATAAAAACGAATTTCACGTAAAGAGAAGTCGATTCAAGCGGAAAAAATTAGTAATTCAGCGAACATTGGAAAGCGGTAAAATATTTTCCTCGCGGAAATACAATACTAAAAGAAAGAAACAGTTGTTTCCCAAGTTTCAAGAACAAATACTGTATTAAGGTTAAAAAAAATGTAACCTCGATTAATAGTATTTTATTTACTAAAATACTAGTTGAAAAAAAGACAAACCAAAACCGCTAATTGCAGTCTCAAAGAAAAAAAAAAACTCGAACGTGGCAAAAGCGACAATTTACGCAGTTTTTCTTGGAATCCATCTTGAAAAAAAAAACTGTAAAAGTGAAGTTTTGTTTTGTTGTAAAACGACAAACAGATTCGTATTACTAAATAATAAATATTACAAAGAGCAAACGTACAAGAAAGTAACATACAAGAGAAAAATTTCACCAGTGGATTTCCTAATTGCTGTTTTCCGTTAGCAAAACATCAACTAAAGATGTTTTAGTAAACCAAAAGTTTTTTTCTCTTCGGTATTAAATAATACCACAGTTAAATTAAAATCAAGGAAAGAATTTTTTTTAAACTGAAGTTGTCACTGGATAACGGATATAAGACAGTAAAACGTCACGTAAGAAAAACAAAAAACAAAAGAAAGAATTAAATGTAGTCCATACATTGTATTTTTTTCAAATTGTGACTCGAGTTGAAAACATTTTTTTCTTGTGGAAAGAGTTGTACGTAAGTTTTGCTGTTACTTATTAGGAAGCGCCTAAAACGGAAAAGTCAATCGTATTTGGTGGTTCCAGTAAAAGCGTCATTTTTTTTTTTATTTTGGGGTTGGATGAGCTTGACTCGTTAACGAAGTGAGAAAATATTATTCGAGCAGCGATATTATTATTTATTGAAAACGGGAACTCTGAACATTTTTTGTTGTAACACAAGCCATTTCATATTTTAGAATACACTAAAAAAATGGAAGATTTATCTAGAATGTTAATGCAATTTTTGCAGATGCAACAACAGGTACAAGCCGAGCGAGATGAACGACGAGATGAGAAATTATTGAAATCACAACTGGAACAAGAAAGAAAGGCAGAAGAAATTAAAATTTGAACAGGAAGAAAGGCAGAAGAAATTACAATTTGAACATGAAGAAAGTCAAAATGAACGTTTTGCTAAAACACTGGAGCTACTAAAGAATAATTGAGAAAATGTCGACAGTGCTAATTTCTCCCATACAACTATTTTTAATAGTATGGACACATTTAATTATGTGCCGGAGGTAGAAAAGAATTTTGAAGCATACTATACAAGATACGAAGATGTCTTTCAACTGGATTGCAAAAGTTGGCCAAATAGCCAGAAAGCGAGCCTCTTACTCAGAAAGTTGGGTGTAGTAGAACACAGTAAATTCGTAGATTACATATTACCTAAAAAAAACTACGGAATTAGATTTCATGGAAGCTGTAAAATTACTAAAAAAATTATTTAATCTGCATATATCTCTTTTTTCATAAGAGATTGTTGTGTATGAATCTAAGGAAGATGAACAACCAAGATTATTTGACATACACATCAGTTGTCAATAAAAAAACTGTGATAATTTTAAGCTAGCCGCACTGACAGTAGAAGATTTCAAATACCTAATCTTCGCACAAATGTTAGTTTCCACGAAAAATACAGAAATACACAGACGAGTGTTGTCTAAGCTGGAATCTGAGCAAGATTTAACACTTCAGAAATTAGCAGAGGATTGTGAAAGAGCCATTACACTAAAAAGGATTAAAAAAAAGATAGAATAATCCGAAGTGGCGCATGTAAGAAAGGTTAGAAATCCATACACACCAATCAAGAACTATAAAAATAAAAGCAGTCAAAATGGAACGAGATATTCCAACTATAATAATTATAATTATAATAAAGAATATAACAAGTCTCTCCCTAGATATAACTGTAAGACATGCGTAGAAAGACATAGGATACCTATATAAGAAGAAAAAATGCTACATTTGCAAGAAAGTCGGACACAAAAGCGATTGTTGCAGAAAATTAGACAAAAATCGGCGAAAATACATAAAAGCGGAAATATTTAAAAGTCCAATAAAATTGCAACTGGATTCAGGATCCGATATTTCTATAATAAACTTGAATACATGGAAAAAGTTGGGTAAAACAACCATGATGAAAACAAGTAAATCAGCTCGGACGGTAACTGGCGGTGAGATAAAATTTGAAGGAGAAGTTATCCTTCCGATAAAATTAAAAGGGATTACGAAGAAATTAAAAATGTTCGTATTGAAAAATTGCGAAAATCTCTTTGGAATAGATTTGATTGAGAAATTTGGACTGTGGGATAAGCCAATCAATACATTCTGTAAAAAAATAGAATGTACTCCTCCAACAACAGGAATTGTAAAAGAGGACTTAAAAAAATATTTCCTGATGTATTCATGACTAAATTAGGTACTTGCAATAAATTTAAGGCCTCGTTTGAACTTAAAGAAAACACCATCCCAATTTTTAGAAAAAAGCGAAACGTTCCGTTCGCTGGGTTAGAAAAGATTAATAAAGAATTAGACAGATTGGAACAGACAGACATACTATCCAAAATAGAACAAAGCGACTGGGCAGCCTCACCGTATATGTAAAGAAAAGGAATGATGAAATCAGAGTGTGCGCAGACTTTTCGACAGGTCTAAACTCCATATTATAAGATTACCATTACCCTCTACCAAGCCCAGAGGAAATATTCACAAAGTTGAATGGTGGTAATATCTTCTCCAAGATAGACTTGAACGACGCGTATTTACAAATACCGGTCGAGGAGAATTGCTCAAAAATACTATGCATCAACACGCATAAGGGATTGTACAAATACAACCGGTTGCCCTTTGGCATCAAAGTAGTGCATGCCATCTTTCAGCAACCGATGGACACCATGCTAAGTGGTATTGAGTGCGCATGTCCATACCTGGACGACATTGTTATCAGGAGCAAATCCCTAGAAGAACATAAGGAGCATTTAAAACAAGTATTCACTCGAATACAAGAATTCGGGTTTAAAGTAAAAGAAAATAAACGCGACTTTTGTATGAGCGAAATTAAATTGGAATATAATAAATAAACATGGGCGACGTCCAGATCCAGAAAGATCTGCGGCAATAAAAAACATGCCAGCCACTAATAATGTAACAACCTTGCAGATTTTCTTAGGAATCGCAAATTATTACCAATCTTTTATTGAAGGGATGCATAATTTGCGAGCTCCCTTAAATGAGCTGCTAAAAAAGGACACACCTTGGAACTGGACGCAAGAATGTCAAACCGCTTTTGACAAAATAAAGAGCGCACTAACATCTGGATTATTTCTAACTCACTATGCCACAAAATTAAATATAGTCGTCGCTAGTGACGCTAGATCCTACGGCATAGGAGCATGCATTCAACATATCATGCCGAATGGATCTAGAAAGCCGATAGCTCACGCTTCGAGAACGCTGCTTCCAGCAGAGAAGGCGTATTCACAGATTGAAAAAGAAGCGTTGAGTATAATCTTTGCAGTGACTAAGTTCCACCGATATTTATATGGTAGACATTTTATACTTGAAACCGACCATAAACCATTAGTCACAATCTACGGATCAAAAAAGATTGCCCGTATACATCGCAAATAGATTGCTGTGCTGGGGTACGATCCTACGTAATTACGATATCCAGATACAACCTCTAGCATCGGATGGACTTTCAAGACTGATACCACAGAAACATAATTTGGAATAATCAGTGATAGCAGCAATTCGAACAAATGTCGAAGTGAAAAATATGGTAGCAAACATCATTAAAGAACTACCGGTAACATTGTCGGACATTAAAAAAGAAGCCGATAAAGATGAATATATAAATGATATAAAAGAACAAATTATAAATGACAAAAAGGTTCAGGAAATTTTTTCCATATGTAACGATGTGTTATTATAAAGTGAGAGGGCAGTAATACCGAAAACGTTGCAAAAGAGGATTTTGAGACTTCCACACAGGACATCCATGGATAAATAGGATGAAGTCTCTAATGAGAAGCTACGTATACTGACGTAACATGGACATCGACATAGCTACAACAATAAATATATGTAAAAGATGCCAGTTAGCGGCAAAACCCCCACCTATAGTACACAAACCTTGGCCGAAAACCGACCACTCATGGTCGGGAATCCACATGGACGTCGCTAGTCTAGTAGGAGAAAATTACTACTTAATTATAGTGGATAGTTATACAAAATGGCCTGAGGTAATTTGCAGGAATCCAACAACGAAAAACTCAATAGGATTCCTACACGAGTTATTTGCACGATTTAGTGTACCAGACACACTGGTCACTGACAATGGAACTCAATTCACATCCACAGACTTTAAGGAATTTCGTGACTCGTTCCAAGTAAAGCATATCACTACTCCTCCGTACCATCCAAGCTTGAACGGCCTCGCGGAGAGATTTGTGGACACGTTAAAACGAGCGTTGAAAAAACCCATTGGGACACCAACGGAAAATGCTTTGCAACAATTTTTGCAAATATATAGGACAACACCGCACCCTAATACACCGTCAAACATATCACCAGCTGATTTAATGTTTGCCAGAAAGGTGAAATCGGCGTTTGATACACTATTGCCAAAACAGGCAATTGTCCGAAACACTACACACATGATAAGAAAAAAATATAACTCGGGAGATCGAGTATATTTCAAGTGCTACAGGAATAACACCTCTTACTGGGAAAGTGAAGTAGTGGATAAACGCATTGGTTATTTACAATATTGCATATAAAACAATTGTAAACAAGCGTTGAATATAGTACAATCGTACATAAGCGTTACATAAAAAACACTTGTACACAGGCGTAGCATATAAAACACTTGTACACAAGTGTTGCATATGAAACAAGTGTATACAAACGTTGCGTATAGAAACATTTTGTTCACAGGCGTCGCATATAAAAGAATTGTACACAGACGTTGCATATAAAAAATTGTACACAAGCATTGCATATAAAACAATTGTACTCAACCGTTGCATATAAAACAATTGTACACAAGTGCTGCGTATAAAAAAAAATTTACAGAAGTGTAGCATATGAAACAATTGTACAAAAGTGTTGCATATAAAACAATTGTATACAAGTGTTGCATATAAAACAATTAACACAGGTGGTCCATATAAAACAACTGTACACAAGTGTTGCATATAAAACAATTGTACACAATGTTGTATATAAAACAATTGACGCAGGTATTGCATATAAAACATTTGTACACAAGTATCGCATATAAAACAATTGTACAAAGACGTCGCATAAAAAACAATTGTACACAAGCGTTGCATATAAAACAATTATACAGAAGCGTTGCATATGAAACAATTGTTCAAAATGTTCCATATCAACCAATTTTCCACGAGTGTTGCATATAAAACAATAGTACACAAGTGTCGAATATAAAACAATTGTACACAAGCGTGGCACACAAAGAACATGTATACAAGCGTTGCATATAACACAATTGTACACAAGTGTTGCATATAAACAATTTTACACAAGTGCTGCATATAAAACAACTGTACACAAGCGTTGCATGTGAAACAATTTTACAAAAACGTTGCATATAAACTATATGTTCACAGGCGTCGAATATGAAAGAATTGTACACAAGTGTTGCGTATAAAACAATCGTACATAAGTGCTAAGTATAAAACAATTGAACACAAGTGTAGCATATACTATAATTGTAAAAAAGTATTGCATATAAAACAGTTGTACATTTTTTGCATATAAAACAATTGTACACATTTGTTGCATATAAACAATTGTACACATTTGTTGCATATGAAACAATTGTACAAAAGTATTGCATATAAAACAATTCTACAAAAGTATTGCATATAAAACAATTGTACAAAAGTATTGCATATAAAACAATTGTACAAAAGTATTGCATATAAAACAGTTGTACATTTGTTGCATATAAAACAATTGTACACATTTGTTGCATATAAAACAATTGTACACATTTGTTGCATATAAAACAATTGTACACATTTGTTGCATATAAAAAAATTGTACAAAATTTTTGCATATAAAACAATTGTACAAAAGTATTGCATATAACACAATAGTACAAAAATATTGCATATAAAACAATTGTACAAAATAATTGCATATAAAACAATTGTACACAGACGTTGCATATAAAACAATTGTACACAGACGTTGCATATAAAACAATTGTACAAAAGTATTGCATCTAAAACAATTGTACAAACGTATTGCATATAAAACAATTGTACACAAGTGTTGTATATAAAACAATTGTACAAAAATATTGCATATAAAACAATTGTACACAGACGTTGCATATAAAACAATTGTACAAAAGTATTGCATATAAAACAATTGTACAAGACTATTGCATATAAAACAATTGTACAAACGTATTGCATATAAAACAATTGCACACATTTGCTGCATATAAACAATTGTACACATTTGTTGCATATAAACAATTGTACACATTTGTTGCATATAAAACAATTGTACAAAATTATTGCATATAAAACAATTGTACAAAAGTATTGCATATAAAACAATTGTACAAAAGTATTGCATATAAAACAATTGTACACATTTGTTGCATATAAAAAAAATGTACACAGACGTTGCATATAAAATAATTGTACAAAATTGTTGCATATAAAACAATTGTAAAAAAGTATTGCATATAACACAATTGTACAAAAATATTGCATATAAAACAATTGTACACAGACGTTGCATATAAAACAATTGTACACAGACGTTGCATATAAAACAATTGTACAAAAGTATTGCATATAAAACAATTGTACAAACGTATTGCATATAAAACAATTGTACAAAAGTATTGCATATAAAACAATTATACACAAGTATTGCATATAAAACAATTATACACAAGTGTTGCATATAAAACAATTGTACACAAGTGTTGCATATGAAACAATTGTACACAAGTGTTGCATATAAAACAATTGTACACAAATGTTGCATATAAATCATATGTATTCAAGTATTGCATATAAAACAATCGTGCAGAAACTTGGCATATAAAACACATGCACACAAGCCTTGAATATAAAACAATTGTACACATGTGTTGTATATAAAACAATTGTACACTAGTGTTCCATATAAAACAATTGTACACAAGTGTTGCATATAAAACAATTTTACGCATGTGTTGTATATAAAACAATTGTACACAAGTGTTGCACATAAAACAATTGTACACAAGCGTGGCATATAAAGCACATGCACTCAAGCGTTTCATATAAAACAATTGTACACATGTGTTGTATATAAAACTATTGTACACTAGTGTTGCATATAAAACAATTGTACACAATGTTGCATTGAAAACAATTGACACATGTGGTTCATAACTGTACACAAGTGTTTCATAAAAAGCAACTATAAACATGTGTTGCATATAAAACAATTATACGTTGGTATTACATATAAAGCAATTGTACACAAGTATCGCGTATAAAACAATTGTACACAGACGTTGCATATAACACAATTGCACACAAGCGTTGCATATGAAACAGTTGTAAAGAAGAGTTGCATATAAGACAATTGTACACAAGTGTTGCATATAAAACAATTGTACACAAGCGATGCATATAAAACCCTTGAAATAATCAAAAAAGGCATGACCTTATCTTTGACTTTACTTCAGATTATGACTTCTCGCTTGTGAAATAATTATTTCATTTGCTTGTATCATAGGGTGCACATCTACAATTAATCAAAAACCGATACCACAGAGATGACGGTAACTATGTGTTTTGGAACACCAACTGACAATCTTCTTGTATCAAGGTCAAATCCAATTGGTTCCACATGAATATTTTCACTGAGGAATGTGAACAATCTTCATATGGTCTCTCTTGTAAGTACCGATGCATTCTTAGAAAAATTCTAGCTAGAAAAATACCGGAGAAACGAATGTTGATAATAATCATTTGATTAATAAAATATTAATGTATGATGCTAAACAAAATCAACAAAGAACATCAATTAATAATTTATACTCATAAAATATATGTTTATTAGTGAACAAAAAATACTGATAAAATGCTTCGCCAGTGTTCGTATTGGCTATCAATGTAGATATACTGCCAAAATGTAAGGGAAGTGTTTAGAAAGAATAGATAATTCGCACTATATGTAAACTATACATATAAACATAGCAAATATATGCACATTCTAGTATTGGCGATAAGATAAACAACATAAATAGAAGAATGAAAACCATGAAAACCATTGGAATTAAATTTCTATATCATTTTATATATATTTATTATTTATATATAAAAACCTTTTACACGACAATTACCTCAGACACCGCAGTGGAGGAGAACACTGGTATACCCTATTTATTTATTTAAGTCAGATACATAAGCACATTTATCTGCTCAAATTACTAATTTGACCATATGGACATATATCTCATAAATAACCAAGCAAATAAAAAAGCTAACAAACAGTCTGAAGACTAGAAATAAATGAACGATTAAAAATATATAAAAAGTATAATATTATTTTAAACCAAAGTGAAAACTTAGACCAATAAAATCAGCTGAATTAAAAGAATACCAGCACTTATTTTACTGAGTACATGTTGGATTCTTCCATCTAATCTTAATGTCGTTCGACCATTAAGATTAGATGGAAGAATCCAACAACATGTACCCAGTCAAATTAAGAATGGAACCTACCGGGCAATGGACCTTGTCACTAACACATACGGATCCTCAATTAATGATCATTTACTTAAAACCCCGTATTGTGCAGCGTACTTTAGCACGGACTGTTTTTCTATTCTTAGTCGTGCTCATTCACTATATCACCTTAAGATATTGGAGATTATTCACGTTCGACTAAGAAAACCTTCCCTTTGCAAGCAAAGGAAATGCCTCCTGGGTTTGAACGTGATTAATCTCTAGAGTATTCGACCATAACTCTGTTTTATTTTAATCGTTTTCCCACTTTTTTTTTCTTTTTTTCTCCCCGTAAATTGAATAAAACGCAATTTTAATCGCTTTTTCATTCTTTGTTTTAAAAATTCCCTCGATACAGCCTTGAGAAGCGAGGGTCGAAACACGTCAGCTTGCTCCCCATTTCTCTTTCGTTCCCCTCCTGTTCCCCTTCCCCCTTTTTTGGAGAGAAGATTAAAGGAATATATATATATATATATATATATATATATATATATATATATATATATATATATATATATATATACCAATTTACTTTTAATCATGAATCATAAAAGTCTTCCCTTCCTAATTGAAATACACACACACACACACACACACACACACATATATATATATATATATATATATATATATATATATATAAAGATTTAATTGTATTAGTTGATCATTTCAAATAGCGGTTACACAAACAAAAATATACGCTTGATAAAGAACTCGCCGTTATAATAATAATACATTAAGTTGGAAAAATAATTTAATTCAAGAATTTCGACTCGAATAAAAATTAATCTCTTCGATTGAATAAATAAATAAACAAACCCTTCTGCTTGGAAATGTATGACTTCAATATGTTATCGAAAATATGATTTTTACTTACAAATATAAGTCGAGTTTTTATACGGATGCATAAAGGCATCTTTGCATCAGTTCTTTATTTGTAAATACAATGGACACTATTTTCATAGAAACGTAAATAAACTCATATTTGCTGCGTATTATAAGTTTTTCTGTCCAAAAAACACATTTTTTGCGCCAGCCAGAAAATATCATGATTATCCATACTGTCACGACCGGCTTTCGCTGGGGACTACGATCGCGTTCGCGTGACAATGCTAAAAAAAAAATAAATAAAAATATGTCCGGGTTTGGCTCGTTCAGGGGTTAACAAAAGTGTGTGGGGAGGGGGAATTCTTCTGGTTGGAACACCGTACGCAGAAAGTTAACAAAGCAAGCAGAGACAACTCGAAGGACCGAAGGTTGATTTTAAAATGAGAATTTATTAAACAAATAAACAAATAAACAAAAAAATAAAGATAACATATAAATGGGGGTTGGGATTAAACTTAAGATATTAATACGAGCAGAGGGAGAAAACAATTTTAGCAGTTGGCAAAAACAAGACAAGAGAAGAAAAAGGGGCTGACTCACAATGGCGACCGCTTTGGGGTATAATCCAGCTAGCGTCTCCAGCAAGGAATAAGACAGTTTTTTTTTTATGGACGAAGGATTGGTGTTCTCTTTTTAGCGACAACTCAGATAGTCCTTGTAGTTGTTGTCTTTCCTTCTGATGTAGTCCGGCGAGACAACACAAAGTTTTCGTGAACGACTCGGTGCCGTTATTCCTTCCAAGATAATACACAGAGTCCCCGTGTCTCCCGTCTTTTCTTTCAGTTCCGTTCCAGCCTTTTAGCGCTCAATGGAAGGTTTTCGGTTCTTTTACCCGAATATAATACGTTTTTGATTTGGTTGTTTTTTTTTTTTCTTTTCCGTCTCTTTCTCATGACATACATTCACGGCTGGTAGTAGCAGGGATGACCGTTCGTTCGCACCCAAGGTGACTGCTCAACTGCCTGTATTTTCGGGTAGGTCATCACGCGTCCACCCCTCCTCTTCCCACTCACGTCGCCAACAAGTCTAAAACAAAGATGATGAAAAGGGATCTCTTCTCAAACTTTGCCAACCGCCGATACAAAAATAGAAATGATGAAATTTACTTTCTCCTTTACGCTCGTTTAAAAGATGCCTTCAAATGGCTTTCTGCGTATTTGTCACAATACTAATTAGGTTATTAAATATATTCCTTATTCCGTGTAATGCCCACACTTCTACTAGTTTATATTATTTTGGAATCAAGAACATTAAAAAACGAATATAAACCGAGATAACGAAATACAAAAGAAATATTACCGGCTCATTTCTTTTTTTATATTATGCTGTCTAAGAATCGACCAACATTTGTGACTATAATTCAATCAGTGACTATGATTCAAGCACAGACATTTGAACATTTGAAAACTTTCACTTTTAAAATTCAATTAAAAGTTCGCATATGTTTTGCCGTGTAGGTGTATTTATCGAGCTTGACAGAATATACATTTCTTTGAATTCATGAACTCTTTTTTATTATAATAGCAGCAATGATTCAATAGTCGAGGATACTAATCAAGGATACGTTCTTGACAATCAGTTCGACAGTGGCTTTGATTCTATTGGGCAAGGGTGTAGTATACATTCAACACTAAAAAGGCCAAATTTCATATATATATATATATATATATATATATATGAATTATATATATATATATATAATTCTTTATGTACACACAGGTATATTAATAATAAAGAATAACAAAAAGTATAATTTGTTTTCTTTGATTGAGCACTATCAAGACCCCTGTTGAAATTATATATATATATATATATATATATATATATATATATATATATATATATATATATACATTTCCCTACGTAATAACTCTATCAATTTTTAGTCTAAAGACTCGAAATTTGATATACAGGGTACTGATATTTGGGAAAATCGATGTGATCGGTTTTCAGCCAGAAATTTGTCTGTTAAAGGGTCAAAGTTCAACGATTTGACCTTTGAGAACTCTACTAAACTCCTCCCACAATTTTGGGTCTAAACACTTAAACCTTTAGATATAGGTTCCTAGGACATATATCTAACTTAATAACTTAATTTGAGCCATAAACAATAAATATTAAGGGATCATAATGGGGATCAAATTTTAAAAAATTGACCTTTTCTTTTGCTCAGCATACACCTCCAAACACCCGGGCAACGCCGGGCTCCCATGCTAGTATATATATATATATATATATATATATATATATATATATATATATATATATATATATATATATATATTATTTTTAAAAACACCTGTACTCCGAGGCGGAGACATAAACGTTCTTATCGTTTAAAAAATCAAAACAAAAACCACTTAAACAGATGAACGATAAAAACGAAGTAGTAAATCGTCTATGACAACATAGAGGTGTGGATTAGGGCGTTGGACTGAAATACATAATGTCCAAGGTTAGAAACCTACCAACAGTCAAGCTACGTTGAAGAGGAGTAGGGCTCCGAAACACGCGTGCCCGTAGATTACTGTTTTTAAAAATAATAAATAAATACGTCCAAATAAAAAATAGGCGACTTTCTAAGAAAAACACCGGTTCTCCGAGGCGGAGACATAAACATTACTATCGTTTAAAAAATCAAAACAGAAACCACTTATATACAGTGATGATCATATTTATTGTCACGGTAAAATAAAAGTTAAATTTTGTCTAATAAATTCTAAAAAAGGGATTAAATTAAAGAAAATAACAAAGTATATTATGTATTTTTAACTGGCCTTTCCGATGCAGCAATCGGATTTTAGAAAAAATAAATAACAAAGGAACAACAAACATAATTGCAAAAAAACCCTTGTTCAAAATTATTGGCACGGCTTTGTTTTTCTTTTAGTATCAGTATAATATCAATCAATTTCCGGTTTACGTGCTTTCTGAACTTTTTTATAGCCATATTATGCTTGTTTAACGCTAATTCAGTGAATAATTTTTTTCAGATAATTTTTAGATAGCGATTTATTTAAACTATTATAAGTTACTAAATTATAATTTTCAATCGCCATGGTTAAAACTAAGGAACACAGCGAAGACGTCAGGAAGCTTGTTGTAGCATGCCATACCAATGGGGAGGGCTATGATAAGATTTCAAAGAAGCTAAACCTTCCCAAATCCACTGTTAGAGCCATAATAAACAAGTTCAAATCGCAAGGCCACGTTATGAGTTTAGAGGGTAGAGGGAGAAAAAGGATTCTTTCCCCAAGAGATGAACGGAAAATTGTTCGACAAGTAAAACAAAACCCAAGGATCTCTGTTGGGGAGATTGTTGATGAACAGAGCACCTCTGGAGTGAATGTATCTCGACATACAGTTGGTAGAGTTTTGAAGAGAGCTGGTTTAAAAGCATGTCGTCCGAGAAAGACTCCCTTATTGAAGCCTATGCACCTGAAAGCAAGGCTAGCCTTTGCAAAACGTCATATTGATAAAGATGTTGCATTCTGGAAACGTGTTCTATGGACTGACGAAACGAAAATAGAGTTATTTGGCCATAACAAAGTGTCTTATATTTACAGAAAATCTGGCGAAGCTTTCCTGCCTAAGAACACCATACCCACAGTGAAGCACGGTGGAGGCAGTTTGATGTTTTGGGGATCCTTTGCTGCCTCTGGACCAGAGCGACTTGTTAAGGTCACAGGTAGCATAAAAAAGGAAGATTATGTTAAAATATTGGATGAAAACCTGAAAGACTCTGCTAAAGAGCTCTCACTTGGTCGTCGTTGGTGGTTCATGCAAGATAATGACCCAAAGCATTCGGCTAAACTGACTAAGAAATGGCTTGAGGACAATCATATTAATGTTTTGGAGTGGCCATCACAAAGCCCAGACCTTAATCCAATTGAAAATTTATGGAGAACATTAAAATTGAGGGTAATGCAAAGGAAGCCTAAGAATCTTATTCAATTGGAGGATTATTGTCAGGAAGAGTGGGCTAAAATTACTACTGAAGAGTGCAACAACTTGGTTGTAAACTATGAAAAGCGACTGAGGAAGGTGATCAAGGCCAAAGGCTATACAATTGATTATTAAATAAATCGTGCCAATAATTTTGAACAAGGGTTTTTTGCAATTATGTTTGTTGTTCCTTTGTTATTTATTTTTTCTAAAATCCGATTGCTGCATCGGAAAGGCCAGTTAAAAACACATAATATACTTTGTTATTTTCTTTAATTTAATCCCTTTTTTAGAATTTATTAGACAAAATTTAACTTTTATTTTACCGTGCCAATAAATATGATCATCACTGTATATATAAATATATATATATATATATATATATTTATATATATATATATATATTTATATATATATATATATATATATATAAATTCACGATCGTACATATACGCACATGTATTAATTCAATAAAATGAACCTTCGTGGCCAATTCTACCATTATACCTTAAGTTGCTTCAGTGTAAGTCTATTCGTTATTTCTCTGCATTTTATTAACTTAAATATCGTTTATATACACATTAAACAATGTTTCACAGAAACTACTTTAATCTTTGCCTTCTCTCTAAGAAGGGGTTAGGAAATTGTTAACTGAGACGTCCATACCTGAGAATATTGATGGAAATGTTTATTAAAATTCGTGCACTTCAAGCTGATACTGCTAAATCTAACCTGACCCTGTGCCCAATTTTTTGCAGAGGAAGTAAATGAACAGACATAACCATACGTAGGATATAGCAAGAACATGCTTAGAATTCACTCGATGCATATTTTCTGTTCAATTAAGGCAAGGCTGTACAACAAACTAGAACAGTTATTTCAATGTCAATCACGATACATTGATGAGTCTGACAGTATTCAAAACTCCCAATGGTCTTACACGGTCTATACTTATGCGTTCATTAAATATTGAGTTGGGTTTTAATTTCTTATAGTAATTATGCACAATGAGTTCAATACAAGGATAGAGAATAGAAGAATGATGCTCGATATCGAGTGAATTCTACAATCACTCCCTTCTCTGTATATAAACATGTACACACACGAACACACACACACACGTACTCACACGCACACACATCTATCTCAATCTCTCTCTCTTTCTCTCTCTATATATACATATATATATATTGTTGGGATAACTATCCAAATATTAAGGTATATATTCCCTAAAAGTTTGCAGAAATTTTTGGCTTGTTGAACCTAATTTTTCTTCTGGAGTTTATATATATATATATATATATATATATATATATATATATATATATATATATATATATATATATATATATATATACATATTTTTAGATACTGTACTGTACTTTTTTCTTCAAATTAATCTTCACGAGAAAGTCTTGAATAATTTTGATTTGTTACTTCTTCATCTCTCCGTCACGTTGGCATAATTTTCATCACACACACACACACACACACACACACACACACACACACACACACACACACACACACACACACACACACACACACACATATATATATATGTAATTATTTACTATAACAATTATTAAATACCTATAGATACTAGTGTTTCATTCTTTCAGGAATCATCAATGCATGGTGTCACGATTAACACCAGTCGATAGATTCGAACCCGGCCACGGAAGCCATCCCTGACTTCATTATCAAGAATCTAATCCATTCGGCTACCGTTAACCTGAGAAATGCTGTTGAATTTTAAACATTTATTTGTTAAATGCTTTTTATCATCTGTCAGAGTGGTCTATTCATTATGGTTTTGTAAAAAAACTTCAGACTGTAAGCATTATGTTCTAGTGGGCGTTTTCTCTTGTTCATGCAGTTACAATTTCTGGCATTACTAATGTTACTGTAATTGCTGTTGTTGTTATTATTGTTATTGTTGTTAAGTGTTTTATTATCGTGTTTCTTATTTATTGTTCGTAAATTGTCGCTGCAAAAGTAGCTGAGTTTTATATTATTTTATTAAAGATTTTATGTAATACGATTTTTGGGGGAAGTGTGTGTTAACTTATTTGAAAAAAAAATTCCCCATTAATTAGTTAATAGTGGTATCAGTATAATATCCACTATTTTTTAAAAAGGTGCTTCATAGAAGGGTTTGTGCTTATTAAACATTTCTCGTTTTAAGGCGTTTTAAATTGTCTGATGATAATTTGTTTATCACATCTATAGAAACAATCTTGAAATGATTTAAACAAATACTTCCGAGGTTTAAATAATCAAAACATAATTAGCTTTACCAACGTATCGAACACTTTTCCCCTGTTTTCTACCAAGTATCCTCTCCCCCTCTCTCTCTCTCCCTCTCTCTAGATATATATATATATAAAACAATTTCAAAACATCGTTAATTCTTTACCCTCACAGCAGCAGCGGTATAGTGCAAGATGAGAAGCCATGACTGTCATTTGGGCGGTCAGGTTTCGACCTAGGCTTGAGGCAGTTGCCTGTCTAACCGCACTGATGAGCTGTGAAACAGCGAAACAGTACTATATGGGAATGACTATCTATATATGTATATATGTATATATATATATATACTTTTCTCTTTAAATATTTTACTGACTTTCCCGCTCTTTTAAACACGTCATACGAGTAAGTTCTTAGGGGTTTCTCAATGTACAAAGGAACAAAACGTTCTTTATAAAATAGGTTATTGTATTACATGTATTCTTTTTCTTCTTCTTCTTCTTTTCCTTCTTTTTCTTCTTCTTTTTTATTTTTCTTCTTATTCTTCTCAGTCTTGTTTTCATCTCGAAACTGACGTTTCTGCTTAGGGCGAACTTAAAGTATATTCGTTTTTGCCTGCAAAGTTCTCATATTAATGATATATATATATATATATATATATATATATATATATATATATATATATATATATATATATATAAAGTTACCTTGTCTTGTACTTATGTATATATATATATATATATATATATATATATATATATATATGTTCCTCTGCTAAATATGTGTAGTTTTCCTTTTTTCTGTATTTCACTGATTTTTCTTCTCCCCAAATAAAGCTTTTTGGCTTGATTCATTCGTTTATTTATAAGAAGTTCTTATATCTTCGCGCTCCTATTGTTTCTTTTGAAGATCTTGCTGTTCAATCAAAACAACCCAGATTCACGTTCGAAGAATGGATGAAAAAAAGTATATGCATATATAATTATATTCATACGCACGTATACTTACATACAGAAATTCGATTACATGTATATATAAATAAAATAATATATACAGACACACACACACACACACACATATATATATATATATATATATATATATATATATATATATATACATATTACTCTGCATGTATTCACAAACTGTGACTACAGAAAGTTTTGATTGATTAATATCTTATTTGGAATGTGCATACTGCGCATTAGTGCCTAAAGCATAGATTTTGTACTACAAAGCAAATGGGTTCCGACAAGTTAATCCGTGATTGGCTAAATAAAATACGTGATATATTAATGTAAGATATTTTTAAATAACCATTTAATCAGTAAGAGAGAGGGTTGAATGATCTGCAATGTCAGAAATATACACAACATCCATCGGTACTCCTGTTAATGCAATTACATCCTCAGTTACTCAGTCTAAATTTATTAATATAATTTTTGTGCTTCCGTTTTGTTCTACGTGTATCGTGGCCGTTTCGCTCGAACCGCGTTCGTCACAGTTCAAACTTCTTTCAAACACCCATCCCGTCCGGCACAGTCGAAAAGGAACAAATAAACAAAAATAAATAAATCCACGCCGGCATCTTTTCTCTTTTCGTTTTTAACAAAAGCATCTATTACTGCTACTCTCTCGTTTCGCCACTACTCAAAAAGTCGCTCCCCATCGTCCATCTCGCCCAATAACGCCTTTCTTCTCACTCCGACCGCATGCCAGCCACAACCGGCCCCTTCTCGTCCTTTACAAGTCCATTGTTTTCGACTCACAATTTGCTTCTCCTGACCACCTGGTGCATTTTTTCTTTTCTTTTTTCCTTTTTCTTCTCGAGCACATTTCATAATTTTCATACGCGCTATTTTTCAGCTATTGTTGCTGCTAATCTTTTCGTAAGCAAGCCATCCTTCGTTGCTGCAGATAATTTCCCACACGCTTATCTGCACTATGTTACATACGTGCAATATTTATCAATTTTCAAACTCCTATGATGTAATAAATATGAATATATTTGAGTTCCTCCACACAAGAATATGATTGGCTGTAAATACGAGCGGGTTTATCAACCTGGAAGAGACGTTGAAAGATACGCCGAACGCTTAAAGCTAAAGCGTATTATTAGCTATGACTACAAACAACAGTTTATTAAGAGGACACAGTAGTTTGTGTAACTCAGTTGCTATAGTCCAGATCACTCAGCTACTTCAAACAGATATACCCTTGTCTCGGACATATCAGGTAATGAAGTCAATTCTCAAAATTGAAATCTTATTCATTATTGAAAAATATAGTTGGATATATGGAGCATAAGGTCTTGCAGAGACTTGTCCTCGACTGATCTCCATACTTTTCCAACATTATATAATACGTAAAATATAGCCCCTCCATTATAAATGAGCACCCGTATGTTTTTAGCAGGCACGTTCCTTTTTTTTACAAAGTAGTCATTAATTTTCAAGGCCTCGAGGCCACTCGAGGATAAGGGTTAATGAGTGTACGGTAGTGAATGGGAAAGATGTAGTAATCGTTAATAGTTGAAATTGAGGAAATTGGATTACTTAAGAAATTGTTCATGTTGGACTTGAAGACAACCATATTGTAGTGAGTTGGAAAGTGTAGTTCTTAGAAAGTAGCTTTGTTCATGGAATCTACGTTTAGCTTTAGGAACAGGTAAAGAGTGCGGGAAATTATTGAAAGGGTTTCAGATAGACGAGTGTTTTTCGTGAAAGTAAGGCTAGTAGGGACCATAGATTGGAACTCAGACGATCACTTGCCACGAAAATAACGATAAAGCAAAGACAGGCTCGCAATGTCTTTTCTGTGGGGAAGAGGTTGCAGCGAAGAGAAAAAGGCACGCCCCACTAGACTACGAAGTCTATTTTGAACACTGTCAAGGCACCATAAGCTAATTCGTGGAGCTCCTGTCCAGATGCGACAACAGTATTCCATCCTTGAGGTTGCATTAACTTATTTATACAACGTAAAGAAAATAGAGCGGATCAAGAGGCGTAAATCTTGATCATAGTTTTTCTATTCCATGTGTGAAGCAGTAGTTAAAATATCAATCAGTTATCTGCTTTTGAGAATAATTTCACAGATGGTCATATCTATTTGACAATGACTAAACATAACTACTCCAGTTCTATGTACTCTACACAGAAGCAGATCCAATAAGACTTAAGAAAACATGATGACTGTTGCATCATCAACTAATGGTTTGTCTAAAAATACAAAAACACTGGCGTTCATTAAACCATTTTGTTTCAAAAACTGATTTAACACTTTGGATAAACATCAATTCTATTAGCTTTGCACACGATACTCTGTTCAGCTTTGAACTTTGATACGCTGTAATAATAATATTATTAAGATAACAATTCTTAACATTGAGAAGGGGTCTCCCTTAATTATTCTCTACTTTCTCTATATCAAGAAATGTTCATATTCGCCTATATATATATATATATATATATATATATATATATATATATATATATATATATATAGCAATTATAGAGATTTGATCAGTTATTCGATTGAGTTGCGTCACTGTAAAAATAAAACAAGATACCAATAATAATAATAATAATAATAATAATAATAATAATAATAATAATAATAATAATAATAATAATAATTCTGATTTTCTTTATTAAGTAATTTTTTTTAATCCCCCCATATATATATATATATATATATATATATATATATATATATATAGCAATTATAAAGATTTGATCAGTTATTCGATTGAGTTGCGTTACTGTAAAAATAAAACAAGATATCAATAATAATAATAATAATAATAATAATAATAATAATAATAATAATAATGGATTATACTTTTTATGTGATTACATATCGGAAGGAAAAATATATTTGCATTTCGAGTCGGAAGGGCATTCCGCACATTAATTTAACGTAAGCTAATAATCATTTTTTGGATCATTCTAACTTTATAATTTTGTCTAATTGTTAAAAAAAACAAGACTTATTTTTTTAGGGGTGGGGTTCAGACTGGAAATATTAATGTTACCTGGAATATTATCAACACTAAGTCATTATATGTTCATGTACGGCTAGTTAGTCAAAAATAATATAAATATTGTCAAGTAATCAAATTTAAGTAATCGATCATTTAATATTTATTTAATAATCTCTATGATAACATATATATATATTTACTTTAAATATTAACGTAAGCTGTATTAAATTTGATAATTTTTTGTTTCGTAATACTTTAAATTACTTATTCTTAACGGTGAATCTAATCTAGTTAAAATTAAATTTTTTCTACTTGTTAATATGCAACGAAAAGACTTTTTTTGGAGGGAATTATTGTTTTTTTTTTTCAAAACATGAATACGTAAATGTTAAAATGTTGTTAGCCCACGATTAATTCAAATATGGCGACATATACGGATTTATTCTTCTCGTGGGGTCTGGATTAAAGTGTAGATTTTCATATCCGTTAGGTTTCAGTATAAGTATTCGAATCTAAATTATGTTGAAATCGATTTTAAAATGTAGTAGCCTCACAAAACTCAGAAAATGGCTCTTGTAACAGCGATAGCTTAGCGAGTTATGTGCATAGTATTCGAATCTAAGTATGTCTATCCACTCTGCTTTTACTTCTAGCTGTCTTTGATTTCTCCTCGTCACTATTTTATCTGGATGACTTCGTATCAGTATGTTCGCTTTATTGTACAGTGGACCTCTTTCAGAAAGCATTCATTATTTCTGGCTTTTTTTTACACAGTGGTCACCACTTATCAAGGCCCGGAAGCCACTCAGGGATAAAGGTTATTGCAAGTACGTACATTACGTTAGTGTGGAGATTTGATGAAGTGTTTACTTAAGGGGGCGGTCCATTAGGAATTTGTTAACGTTGGACTTGAACACATCCAAGTTGTAGTCAGGTGGGAAGCAGGCAGACGGAACAGAGTTCCACAGGCGTGCAGATCTAAGAAAGAAGCTTTGTTCATGGAATCCACGTTTTGATTTAGGCACAGATAAAGAGTGGGGAAAATTTTTCAAAGTGGATTCGGCTAGACGGGTGTTTTTCGTGAAAGATTGGCGAGGGGGGACCAGAGATTGGAGTTCAGACGAGCACCTGCCATGGAAATAACGATAAAACAAGGATAGGCTGGCAACGTCTCTTCTGTGGGAGAGAGGTTGCAGGGTAGAGAAAAGGGCATCCCCCACTAAGCCACGAAGTCTATTTTGTACTCTGTCAAGGCAGGATAGGTTGTTTTTAGCAGCTCCTGCCCAGATATGGCAGCAGTATTCCATCCTTGGACGTACTTGGCTTCGACCATTATAGTCGCTTCTGGGCCTTAGCCAACATTGAAAATCTTTTAATGCTTCAAAATTTGATGAAAGTGTGGTTTGAATACATCTTGCTGCTCATGAATGCCAGTCACATGCATTGATGTTACGCTTTACCGTATGAAACCGATTCGTTTTTTTATCAGACGATGGGGATTATTCTGAAGAACTAATATTAATCCACATTTCTAATTCAAGTTTTAATCGAATTTGTTTTTCTTCGCTATATTTTTACAGTTTTCTGTTTTCTGTTTTTTTTCTTTGCAATTATTATTATTTCATTTTTCTATCCTTTTTTTCGTTCTATATAAATTTTTTATGGAAAATACATTTTTCTACGTTGTTTCTCTTTCTTTGTATAATCTCCTTTTTCATCCGTTGCTTCCATTTATTTATTTTATTTTTAGTTCGCTGTTCATTCTCTTTTCAGGTGTTGAAATTTAAAATTGACAAAATGCAAAATATAATACATTGGCTGAGATGATGATGACGATAACCGTTTAAATGGTTAACGGCACTGGCTAAAAATATGGTTGTGCCAAGTTCGAATCTTGTTGCTTCCACAGAAACGCTTTCATCAAACCAGCACTTGACTTTGTGTCTAACATCCTAGTGAGGAGATAAATTGATAAAAATACCCGAAAATTATTTATTGGTGAAATCTGGATTTTATCAAAGATAATTCAACAACATTTTTAACAGACGCTTTAACGAAAATACGGAAGTATAAATTAAAAAGTGTAAACTGATTCAAGAGGGTTAGTTATATGAGTGGATGACTGACGGATGGGAAGTGAGAATTTAACCTTTATTTAACTAAAATGGACAAAAGCACTTGATTTCTTGAAGACAGAAGATTTGTTCTTTTCCTCGTGACACGTCAATCATAATAAATACGTAAATATCAATGTCCCGGACATGAGACGCACGATGTAACTAATATGGAACACGACAAGTTATTTTTCTGTATATCCATCTATCTACCTCTTTTTCTATATGTCTCTCTAATGCATTAGTCTAAATGTTAAAGATTTGTATCTTTCTTGATTTTGTGAATAATCCAAGTTATTTACTTTATATATATATTAGGTTAAGAAAAAAGTTCTTGCGGAATTTTAAATTTTGATTTCAAATGCTGTATTTTACAATGAGTTTTCGTTATAATACCTTTATTTCATATATCGTGTTATAAAGGGTGTTTTCTGTGCTATCTAATCGTTTAAATTACAATCGTTTTGACACAATCATTGTTTTTCTTCAGCATGTGGAATGCAAGGTGGAAAAAAAAGCAAATTCGCATAATTTTCTTATCTCAATTCAAGCAAAGCTAAAGAAGCTGCTGAAACAGCTCGCGAGATCAACGAAGCATTTGGAGCTGGAACCACTATTGAACATTGATGAGCGTAGTGGATGATTATTGGATTTTGAGAACGATGAAGTAAAAGCCTTAGTCAAAGCCAATCTACACACAGCTGTTAGAGAACTTGCTTCTGAATACGACGATTTCCAACCACTTGAGAGAGATCGGAAAGACAAAAAAAAAAAAAAACTTAATAAATGGGTGCCTCACGAATTGAACAACAATCCAAAGAAACACCGTTATGAAGTGTCATCTTCCCTTCTTTTATGCAACAAGATTGACAGGTTTCTTGACCGGGTTGTGACTTGCGATAAAAAGTGGGTTCTTTACGACAATCGGCGACATCCAGTGCAGTGGTTAGACGTTGACAAAGCTCCACGATGCTTCTCGAAGCCAGAGTTGCACCAAAAGAAGGTTACGCTGACTGTATAATCGTCTACGACAAATCTAATCCATTACAGTTTTTTTAAATGCAGGCGAATACATTACGGCTAAGTACTGTCAACAGAAATTCGACAACAACAACCAACATTAGTCATCAGAAAATGACCAATTCCCCTCCATAAGAATGTCAGACCGCACGTGCTAAACTGACCATGCAGAAGTTGGTGAATTGGGTTATAAAACTCAACCGTATCTGCCACACTTTCTCGACCTTTCACTTATCGGCTACCACTTTTTCAAGCATCTCCACAACTTTTTGCGTGAGGAATGCTTTAAAAACCTAAGCGATATAAAAAAAAACGCCTACAGTGACTTCATCGTCGCCAGAACGCAAGATGTTTACGTTACAGACATAAATCACCTTGTTTTGCGTTGGCAAAAATGTGTTGATTCTGATGATGCTTATTTTGATCAATTACTTTTTGTTTGAGTCGAGATAAAAACCGCAAGAATTTCCTTCTTAACCTACTACTACTACTACTACTACTACTACTACTACTACACACACATATAATGGACCTTATCTGCCTGGGTGGGCGTATGTGCGGAACGGTATCTACCAATTTATTCTGTTAATTTTTGGTCTATAAACTTGAAACATAATAGATGACTATTTGAGCCTGTGGAGCAAATTCGATTTTATTTTTAGTCGGCACAAACAGTTGATAAGTGGTTAAAATTAAAAACAAACAAACAAATGGAACTTGTCAGGCGTAAATCGACTTAATGTGTATCCTACACGCATGTGCAAATATACGTTTAAATTGGTTAAGTTATAAATCTTTCATATGCAGGTCGTTTTTAGTTTAAATAGTAGCGAATAACGCTAAGGACTACTTATTTTGATTTCGATTCTAGCCGATGGAACCCAATTCATAAGTATTATTATATATACGAATAAATCAAAATTTATATATGCATATATATATATATATATATATATATATATGCATATATATATATATATATATATATATATATATATATATATATATATATATATATATGCATACAAGGTGTCGAATGTTTACCGTAACTAGCTTATATTATTATCTATATTTAGTTAATTTTCATTAATTTTAAAAACTTTTTCAGTTGTTTATGGATAACGTTTAACCTGACGCTTATTCTGACATTATCCCACATGATTTAGGGAAACAAATTGCCATTGTAGAGCTATTCAAATCCGGAAAGTCTGCAGGAGACATTGCGGAGACCTTAAATGTGAACCGAATGTTGGTGTGGAGGGCACTATACCGTTTCAAATCAACTGGTTAGATCACTTATGTACCTGCTCAGTGTCGGCCACGTTCTGTTAGAACATGACAACTGATAAAATCCAAGAGGAAGAAACTGACGGTCCATAAGAAATATTGCAAAAGAAGAGGGACAGTATCTATTGGAACTGACCTCAAACTATTTCCATACAGGTACTAGAAGAAGTAATTTGTTATCTGCAATTCTGTCCAGAAACGGAGACAAAGAGCAGAAATAATCTTATCTCGAATCACTGCTGGCCCTTTCAAATTTGGTTTTTAGTGACGAGAAAAAATCAGTGTTACGGATCATTCCAACTTTTAGTGAAGTTAACGAATTTTTTTAGCACAATGTCATAAAACCACTAATATAATTTCAATCGCTTCATTTTTTATTCACTTTAAAACGTTTAATCGGTTCGAAAAAAAAAAACAAAGTGTTTATGGATATATGTGAATAAGACATATGGCGGAGAGCTGACTGTTAAGATGAGTTAAAACTAAAAAAAATTGCTTAATTTTTTAGTTTTAACTAATTTTTCCAAACTTCACGATTGTCGAACCGACTAAACGTTTTAAAATAAGTAAAACTATTAAAAACCTTTCTAGATAGGTAGAAGAGTAACTTTGATAACATTTATTTGTTGTATATTTGTTACCACTATTTGTTTTTGATTGTGATAGAAACCCACTTTATTTCTTTCAAAAGATAAAGTTATGATTGCACATTGGCGAAAAAGAAAAACAAGTAGCGATAATTTGTCGAAAGTTTTCAACGTATTCACATAAAAAAAATTTCCCCGTAATCTCTTAAAGAAGAAGAATCTTATTGGGGGGGTGTAATAGTAACTAACGATATTAATTTACACGTTTGCTATTATTATCATTATTATTATTATTATTATTATTATTATTATTATTATTATTATTATTATTATTATTACTAGTAGTAGTAGTAGTAGTAGTGTTTCTATATTATGTTTTTTCTTTTTATAGTAAAACAAATCAGTCTAATAACTGATCAAATTTAATAATTAGAATAAAGACTTTTCTTTTTTTACAAAAGAGTCACCACTTATCAAGGTCCCAAGGCCACTCGAGGATCAGGGTTAATGAGTATACAGTAGTCATTGGGAAAATATCGTAGTTATCGTTAGTAGTGGAAATTTGGCTAATTGGATTACTTAAGGGGATATCTCATTAAGATTTTGTTCACGTTGGACTTAAAGACGACCATGTTGTAGTCAGTTGGAAAGATGGCAAACGGAACAGAGTTCCACATGCGTACAGTTATAAGAAAAACGCTTTGTTCATGGACTCTATGTTTAGGTTTAGGCACAAATAAAACGTGAGGGAAGTTATTAATAGGAATAGTTCACCCCCGAAATTCCCATGTTAAGAACGGTTTTCTCGGAAATTATTTTAATTGGAGAAGAAGGATTTTGTAAACTAGTATTCTTTCTATACTGTCGACTTATTGTGCATCCAAATTGCCGGCTGTTTTCAAATATGAAAAACATTTAAAAATCATTAAAGAACCTTGTAAACCTGCTTTGTTTTAAAAAGACATATAAATTTTTATGTCTCACAGCTTTTAATCAATTACAAGGAAACCATGCGAGAAAAATATTTAGAGAGATTTACTCATGCAATATATGCCCCATCTATTCCAGTGTATACAGCACAATCACGTTGACACACCGGTTCTCGCCAGATCACCGGTTAAGCAACGTTGAGCTTGCCCAGTACCAGATGGGTGACCATTTGGAAAGGCGAGGCACTGTATGTACGCGAGGTAAAATACCAGGTTGAAAAAAAACTGGCGCGGTCTATATTTCTCTTGGGACAGATGGAACACTCTTAAACCGTGGTATTTACCCCATCTAGTGACGGCGTCATTTTCAGCTACCGACAAGATTTGAATTACACTACAAACTTGTGTAGTGAGTTCAATCTCGGCTGCGCTGGATGGATGGGATTCAACTGTACATTTTACATTTTTCAAAAATAAACACGGACATTACTTGCTTACTAAATATTGTAAAGTTATTCATTATTTACCGAAATTTTATTTCGTGCTCTTAATTTTCTGACACTTCCTTACTCTTTTGAAACTGTAATTTATACTTACTGTAAGCATATTGTTCCTTATTTATGATACTGCAATAACTGGAACATTTCTTTTCTAAATATCGATTTAAAAGGGCTGGTTACTGTAATGTTTGGAAGAGGGATAATCGATATTGGCTTAGTATCGATTATTACCACGGTGAGTATGTCGAGATGAATACGGATTATGGAGAGAGAGAGAGAGAGAGAGAGAGAGAGAGAGTGAGGGAGAGAGAGAGAGAGTGCTTCGAGCTATGGTAAAATCCAGAGTGCTTTAGAACCTGATTGTCCTAGGGGCCCGTAACTCCTGTGACCTTCGGTTATCTCCCTTTTGTTAATATAATGTTTACAGGAAGGATATTACAATTACTTTGCCTACAAGACTACTGCCTGTGTCCGTTTTGCATGACAAACATAAATACTTATAATCCCGAATTCATGTATATCCTAATGTATACTAATACGGTATTCTTATAGGTTATATCATCTATTTCGTTCCAACTGGACAAAACCAATTGTGTTTCTCACCAAGCTGCTATAAAACCATACACATTACACTTTGCTCGTCCCATGGGAGAAGGAATTTATCTTATAATTCTTAATCATAGAAGACAGAAAATCAAAAATCGACACTAAACGTATATATTAGTAGACTTGCAGTATCTACAGTATATACTTATACTCTATTGATTATCTATAAGGTGTATACTTAATAACCATAGTTTAAACTTATACCTAAAGTTATATTAAGTAGAAACGCTATATTTTTCTTTCCTTTAGATAGGAAAAAGTACTGGTGATACATGCTTCATGAAAACTAAAATCTAAAGTTTGAAGCTCCTTATACTTTTTTCCAATGTATTTATTAATTCACAAACAATATTTAATCCTCGTTTAACTCCAGTAGATACTAACCTTATACCTACACCCCTTATACATACGCTCAAGCTTTTCCACTCATAACGTGTGAATAACTACATCTTCCAATATTAAGCTTATTTTGAGGAATATAACTTTATAGCAGGTACTAACTACCTTTGATATTAAACCGATTAATCCTAACTACCTATACTGGGGCGTAGAAATACTTAGGTTTGAAACCAGGCGCGGGGCTATATATCTCGGTTCTGATAGACCCGTAGATCTCGTAGGTCATCCATCTATGAGAAGCAAAACTCCAACGTTAAACCTGTGCCACTGATCCCATACACCTTGGCACAAAACGGGGAAGAGAAACCTCCTCAGTCCTGGTCGACAACCTCACTAAAGCCGGTGACTCGATCAAATCACCGGGTTGTAAACCTAAACTGCTTTAGGAGTAGGTTGGTTCTGCGTATCGTCCGGCTTCCATACTCCTTCGTTACCTATTAGTCAGGAGCAGATGCGCGATCACAAGGACTCATTAGAGATGCGAAGTGCTTGGCCTTGTTTTCTGACTAGAGCAATGAACGTCGTCCCACATACCTGCTTCATTCCTTTTCCCTTAAACTGAGTATCTCGGGGGTGTTTATTTATCATGTATACTGACATGATTGGACTCTTGTCTGACCGGTTTGACAGTTTGTCTGGCTGCTGTATAACGACTGACAGTACATGTGTCCTAATTCTTTAGTAGCGATTTAGAGCGGTTGCTCTATCTTCAATTGTATAATATCGGAATAGTTGTAGTGCTATGTTACGCACGGAAAGGGACCTTGCACTTATTTACGGTTGACATTCCCGAGACCACATTCCTGTGAATGTAGAGTCAGCCGATGGTCTATTGTGTTGTATGATGATAGCAATGCACATTCACCTTGCCTAGCATTCCTCACCCTAAACTTAAACTATAAAACTGACCGCTTCATCCAAAATACCGATCAAACCGGACACACACTTGAACAACGCTTCACCTATTACCTTGAGGCGCGCATTTACCAATTTCCATTGATCTAGAAATAACTTAGACGAGGTAGAATCATTTCTCCTAGCTAAGTCCCCGGGTATCTTAGCGCTGAGTGAAACCAACTTGCACGGCTCCATCCCTTGTAATCACTTTCATATGTCTGGTTTTCTTCCCCTTCTGACAGACACAAGCACGGACTTGGAGTCTATATTCGTAACACCCTCCGCATGACTACGGCATATAAACTAGAACTTTTTTTCAAGCAACAACTCTCTAATTGAATAGTGTGAAAGTTTAAAAGAATCAGAATCGGCACTTGTATCGGAATTGGCACTTGTATCTGAAATTTAGAACAGAATCTGCAATTGTATCAGGATCGCGAAAATTTTTGGAATCGTGCCATCACTAATATATATATATATATATATATATATATATATATATATATATATATATATATACATGCCTTTGTGTGTTTTTGTGTGTGTGTATTTTATATAATAAAAGGCAGATGATCGTTTTCTATGTACCAATTTAAGGGTTTTTTTTTCATTGCTATATAGTTGAATACAAATCACGGTAAATCATATTATGCAATTGCTCAGTCTAAAAATTTAAACTGCAAATTTTGTTTTCTTATTATATTTATTATAAAACATATTTAAAGCTTATGACAGTTTTTTGAGTTTTTAGCTTTCCTTCTTATCTGTTTGCTTTTCTCGTACCAAAGTTACTGAAGCCTTTTTTTCATGCACGTTTATTCCTATATAAATTTATATGCTACCTTTATTATTCTTTAAAAAATATTTATTAGTGAAATATTAATAGGATTGTATTTACATTTTGTTGTAGAGTATTTAATATTTTCCAATGGAGAGCCATGGATTTATCAGATGTCCTGCTTTTTTAATTTTCAAAACAGGAATATGGTTAACAACTAATCATCCTCATTTTCTAATTAATAATTTACGTAGGGGTTTTACTACACTGTTGAATTCCCCATGATTTATTATACCATACCTGTTCACACTGAAACACTTATCACAGTATTCTGTGGATCTATATTAAAAAAAATCTTGTTAAACTTTGTGACATATTTCCATTCTATGGAGGTCAGGCGCGAACGAACACCCCATAATTTTATTATACCATATTTCTTTAAACTGAAACATAATTATCAAAGTATACTTACGCAGATAGATATGAAAAGTCTTTATTAAAGTTTGTGCCTATTTCCATTCCTTGAAGGCCAGGCGCGAACGCAGACCCCACAATTTTATTATACCATCTCTATTTAAGTTAAAACATACTTATCAAAGTGTTCTTATGTACATCTATATCAAAAACACTTGCAAACGTTTTTTTTAATTTTTTAATTTTTTATTTCCATACTTTGTGGACCAGGCGCGAACCACCGTTCTGCCAGATCAAACATACCCATTCCTGTGTCTCGATACATCTTCTATCATTATATGTCATCAGTTTTTTAAAATAGTCAACCATATAGGGGCCTATTCGTGACCACACACACACACACACAAACAAACACACACACATACACACACATCCAGCTTTATATTATATATATATATATATATATATATATATACCCACCCTCTTCCTCTCTTTTCCGATTTAAGTAAAAAAAAAAAACCCAAAAAAACCCGAGGTTAAAATAATAACGTACACACACACACACACACGCACACACACACACACACACACACACACACGAGGTCGTTCTAAAAAAAAATTTTCAATTCAAAAGTTGACAAGCTACAAGAAGGGAAATGATATTTACACGAGCGATTTCGTGTGCCAGTCACCAACATTCTCAATGCATTTGGTCAGTGGTGAACCATGACTGCGCATGGGCGTGTAGAGCGCGCGCTTTTTAATACGAGTGTCGTTCCAAAAGTAAAGCCCCTTATTTTTTAACTAAAAAAAAAAAAAAAAATGAAGAGCTACAAAGACAGGAGTGGTACCATTTAAACAGTCGATCTTTTGTGCTCTAAAATTTTATCTTAGTATTTGCAACAGCGAGATGAAACTTTTAATCATGAATGTATGACTTCAGTCATCAAAACGACATAGTTTGTAACCTCCTCTGATCCAATCGTACAGATTAAAAATAGGAGGCATTACTTTTGCAACGCCGTTTGTATATATATTAAAGTAGATACACAGTGGTAATTAATGTATACGCTCGAAATATCTATTTCTTTGGTTAGTAATAATTATGTTAGTAATAATTATGTTAAAAGACACAATAACCAACATGAAATCAACACGATCTGGTGAAAGCTAAAAAAGACCTGTTTTTAATGACCCCCCAAACGATCGATGATATTTATTACAGAGTATTCGTGTGTATGTTCCTTATCTATTGATTAGTTTCAATCGAATAGCATAGTGATCCAAATGTAGAAAAAATATTATGCCATTTTTGTTTTAAAAAGAAATGAATTTTAGAAATCTCTTTTGACCGACCCCGGATGATCAATTCTAATTATCTGACTCATATCTTTGTTCTACATATATCGATTGATATCGATCAATGCATATCGTGTCCTAAGAGATAGAGTAAAAGAGAGAGAGAGACAAAAAGAGATAAAGAGAGGAAATAGACAGTAAGGGGGAGAGAAAGAGAGAGAGAGAGAGAAAGAGAGAGAGAGAGAGAGGCGGAAGAACCTTGGGAATTATGAAATATTTACAAAGAATTAGGCCAATTTTATTTAAAACCATATCAATTATTTCTTCACTTACTTAACTGAATTACTTATTCTGCTTACCGATTTATCTCTTTAATCTATATACGCGTTCTGTCTGAAAAATAAAAGGACTGCTATTATACTATTGCACTAAAAGGGAACGAAGAATGTGGGGGCTCCCCTCTGGAACATCTCCATGCACTCACACACACACACACACACACATTAACAAACACGCATAAACGCACAACTCATTGACTTATTAGCTTCTGGAAATCTGTATAAACTTATTGATTGAAATATTTGAAGCATCTTACTAATACAAAACGAAAGAACACTGTATCTAAAAATCAAAAGTCAAATGAATTATAATTTATTTAATTTAACAGAAAAGTTTGAATAACGATTTTTCCTGGCCCCTGACAATCTACACTCTTAATTAATCGATCCAGACTTCGTCAGTGTCTCAGCTAATGAACACCCTTATTATTACAAGAACTCTAAAAATATTATAATATTATAGGAAAGATTAACAAAATATTTATTTATATTACGTTTAAATTAACAAATATCTTGTTAATTTTTCTTAGATATGGCCCCAAATAGTAGCCCTTACGTCCAAGTGGCGATATGCTTTGTAAGGGGTGAACATAAGTAGAAAACAGCATATATTCATGATCATTCTATATTTTCCTATTGCTGTAAATACATATAGCATAATGCCGTGAGAGTGTATAAATATAATCTTTCATTTCTATAATCGTTGCATATGCCTAAGGGCCATCGAGAGAATTGTACCGATAAAGAAGAGGCATTCCATTAAACAAAAATAAAATAATATAAAGTATTTTAAGGTTGGTTGATGGTGCATAGAGGCATGACAATAAAGTTGTTCTTATAATTAGTTTTTATTTTGGACATATTTAACTCCACTCTATGCCAAAATTGATACGAAATAAAAAAAATTGAAACCGTTGAGAGAACTGAAATTTTTAACTTTGGAAAGCGTCCATGTTTTATCATTACTGCTTGTTTAATATATATATATATATATATATATATATATATATATATATATATATATATATATATATATATAGGGTATCGCATTATAGATTGTATAACACTGTAAACATAATGTCCAAGTAAATGTTAGTATTTAAATTTATAAAGCAATCCAAAGCAAATCAAGAAAGCTCAATATGCGAAACAGAGCAATAATTTAAATGGAAATTCCCTCAAATGAGATGAGCTTTTTAAAATATTTGTGCTTCTTTGCAAACAATAAATATTGTAATTCTTCATGAATCTATTCAGAATTTTCCATTTATATATATATATATATATATATATATATATATATATATATATATATATATATATATATATATATATATGTGTGTGTGTGTGTGTGTGTGTGTGTGTGTTTACGTCTATGTATATATTTTATAATAAAGTCATATTGCTGTTTGTTCGCAATATATGTTATATATGACGTCATACATCACGCCTATTTAAACTAACATACAAGAATACGGCTTTATATATATATATATATATATGTATGTATATACATATATATATACATATATATATGTGTGTGTGTGTGCGTGTCAATAGTTCAAGAAAAAGCATAGACATAAAAACAAATAAAAATACCAGTCCAAGGTACACGATAAGTGTACGTCATATTGTTTTGTTGGTTTGAATTTTAATTTACTTCAAGTTTTGTGGAAAAAAGTATCCATTCATTGTATTTGTTTCGTAACAGCAACAAGAATTGTTTTTATTTTCTTAATTAATATTCGATTGAATTGCTTTCATAATAGCAGAAATAATAGATTTCTAATGGAAAAAAACTGTCCACCTTTTGCTCTAAAAATTACAAAACCTTCATTCGACACTTTCCGGCATTTTGTTTAAACTGCACGAAAATTCAAACGATAGCATGGTCATTTTTTTATTTCTCATATAACACTGAATTTCACTATATAATATAGAAAAAGATAGAAGATAAAGACTCATATACACAGAAACACTATATATATATATATATATATATATATATATATATATATATATATATATATATAATGTGAACGACAGGGAGAAAGAGAAAGAAAGAGAGAGAGAGAGAGAGAGAAGTAATACGTTTCAAGTGTAGTATAGATACGAATACAATAGGTTCAGGTATTGATTGAGACCGAAGTAAATTTTCGTTGCATTGACCCAGGAAATAATTATTTTAAGCAAGCAGTTATGTATGCTCAAACAGTTTTCCGCATCACCTAGTTTTATCAATAAATTTTGGAAAGCCCGAGAAAGAAATCGGTCTGTGTGTGTGAGTGTGTGTATGTGTGCTGATCGTGATGCTGATCGTGATGCTGAGGCCCATTTAGTAACAAAAAACATCCCTGATCGAATCGCAAACCCGTTTCACGTTCGTATCGTCTATTGTTTAAAAATATCGATCAGCCCTTTTTACTGAACTGATTTTAATGTTAGTTATTTTAGCGTGTTGTTTCCAAACGATTTATTGTATTAACCAGCTCGACAAAAACTAACTTTTGGAATACTTTCAGTCTAGAAGAGTTGTTGGAGCTACGTTTAGATACCACAATTAGTATGCTTAATTGTATTACAGTATAGGTGCGTAGCGCCGTAGCGGTGGCTCTTTTTAAGTTGATGACAACATGAACTGATGACCTGTTTTTTTAATTCTTAGTCATCCAATATAAGGCATATTGCCACCTGGGCGAGTGGAGCTACTAGTAAGGATCATGTCTACAGGTATGTGGGGAGTGGAATAACAAGATGTTTGTTCGCATTACATTTAAATTTTTGCATGTTAGTTCGGTCAGAGAAACAGGAGACCAGGAAGAAATTCCAAAGTCTAGCAGTTTGTGGGAAGAGAGTATTAGAACAAAAAGCTTTTATCTGCAGTCAAGTGGTTTTAGTTTTTCCGTCTATAATGTTAGTTGGTGGTATTCACGTTGAGGGGACACAAGTGTTACGAGTTCGTACGACCACATTCAATTAAAGTATTTTTAAACAGACACAATGATGCAACGAAAGGTATTTTTGAAAGCTTACAATGCAGGAATGTATAGTCATTATGAACAGATAGATCAATAAATAAATGAATAATAAATAATTCAATAAATATTTTATTTAACTGAATGGTTCTTTTTTTTTTCAACTGTGGATTGTATTTATTCCGTAGGCCCTTTCGAGTCAGTGGAGAAACATATATCCACTCTCTAGGCTGTCAATTTACAATTGACAGCCTTAAAAAAAAAATTCAGGTAAATAAAAAAAATTATTGAATTATTTATTATTCATTCATTTATTTATCTGCTCATAGCGACTGTATATTCCTGCATTATATGCCTCCAAAAACACCTTTTATCTGTTAACAATGCTTCAAGCAAACCGCTCCATACATCTTACAATGATGCAACATTGCGGCGTTGAAAATTGATTTACAGCCCGTAACCTATTAAACGAAAGATTCATTTTTGGACTCTGTTTAAGAAGGAGAAACTAGTGGTGAATACACCAGATATGAAAACAATACTTAATTCATGCACGAATGACGCCTTTTTAGATATACAGGATAATGGCATGTGTAAGTAATTTTCTAGCACGGTAGAGGGAGTCCGCCTTCCTTGTAGTTACTTTGGACGTTCCTAAAATAATGACGCCTATTTTTTATTCAACCTAAACGGATCAGAGAAAGTTGCAAATTCTATTGTTATGATGAATGAACATTCATGACCTGAAAGTTTCATCTCTCTATTGCAGATATTGACGGTGTGAGACTACATGGGAGCAATCCCTCTTATGGATGCGTTAGAAGCAGAGATGCGTTGCCGAATTTCTGACAAAAGTGCAATGAAAATGGTAATGACTGTATAGCAAAAATACACTCTGAGTACAAAAGGTTGCTCGTTTTAATGGTGCCATTATCGCCTTCGGAACTCTTTAAATTTTGGCTTAAAAAGGAGGTTTTATTTATGGACTATCCTCGTAAAACTATATTATAAGTTCTACATCTGAATTCGAAACTTTACTTTTATGTATGTTAATGATCAACTCAGTTTACTATACTATTTCAGACCAAATAATTTTGACTTCGTAATTCATGGGTGCAGTGTAGAATCTGCCTATTGTCATGGTACCACCATCCCAGGAATTATCTCTGCGTTATTTTGATGGTGTAACCTTCCATTCATTATAATATCTATCGTTATACCACCATATTTTCAGACTCTTCCTTTGGGTATCTGTTTTGTTGTCATTAGACTATCTTCCCAGGCATTAGCTCCTCTACTACAAAGTCATGGGTATATATTAGTACGTCATAATATCATCTTCCCATTTATTATCATCTCCTCCAGTGTAGTATATGTTGGTTCTTCATATATACTATCAAGCATATGCGATCGAACAGAACCTGTAATAATGCTTATTTTCAAAATGACATTACCTTCATTTTTTCACGTAAATTTATTAAAATGATATTTTTAAAATGATTACTATTTGTACGGAGTTCTTATACAGACACTCATCAGAGATTATTCTTTCATAATAATCGTTGGTGTGGTGTTACCTGGAGTCTGAGTGTCCTTCTAGATTTTTACTACGTTCCACCTCTTAAGATAATCTTTGCACATAACTTTGCATTATCGCAACAATCGTTTGTCATTGATTTCTCACTGGTATAAAACATTGGTTTTCACTGGGATTTGGATGTTCGTCTGAGCGCCATTCTCTGAACCCCCTCGCCAATCTTTTTCACAAAACACCCGACTAGCTGAAACCACCGTCAATAATTTTCCCCACACGTTATCTGTGCCTAAATCAAAACGTAGATTCCATGAATAAAGCTTCTTTCTTAGAATTGTACGCCTGTGGAACTCTGTTCCGCTTGCCTGTTTCCCTCCCGACTTCAACCTGGATGTATTCAAGTCCAACACAAACAAATTCCTGATGAACCGCCCCCCTAAGTAATGACACCTTATCAATTCTCCAATACTATTGCTACACTATTCCATTGATTACTGTACACACAATAACCATTATCCCCGAATGGCCATTGGGCCTTGATAAGTGGAAAACTCCATGTAAAAAAAATGTCAATAAGCCTCTCGAAGGTCCCAGTCCTCTTTGAACTCTTTCAGCAGAGGTTTAAATAGTGATCTCTCTCCTAGATCTTTTCATCCTTCTCACATTAAAGAGCTATTCTTCTTCTTCTTTTTCTGATTATTATTATTATTACTACAGATGCCATTTTGCCTTCTATACTCGATATACAAGCAAACTTATACAAACAACAAACATAAAACAACAATAACAAACATATACAAGCAACAACAACAACAAACAAACAAACAAAAAGTAATAAACTAAGGCATGTCGACGGAAATGAAAGCAGAGCAAAGTATTATAAAAAATATATATTATTAAAAGTCATCAGTGGAAAATTTTGCTTTTAAAAATCAAATAAAAATACAATTAAAAAGATCGTTTTCGGCATCGGAAAATAGACATACATTTTTCGATTCCGATTCCCATTAATCGTCTCACCACTAATATATAAATATGTGTGCGTGTTTATTAGTTCGGTGCAAAAAGTTACATCTTCAAAAAGCAAAACAGTTTTTGAAAATCTTAAATCATAACATTAACGACCTTTGCGTTTTATTGTTTGGTTCCATTTGTTAACGTGCTATAAATGCCTTGCTTGTAAAATCCCGAAACTTTTGATGTGAAATATTGAACTAATCCAAGTTAAATGTACTATTCGGTAGTCCTCAAAATAAGTAATAATCAGAGGTAGCAACAACGGGAGACTATAAAAGACGGAGCACATTTCTCTTAGGAGATCTTTGGTAAATAGTACTGCCTTAGAACGAGCATTAACATAATAGAAGATGACCCCATTTCTATGAAGTAAAGAAAGTCGTTTTCTGATAAACATAGGTGAGAATATTGCGAAAAATATAAATATAATGTTTTAATCTCGTGTGAAAAAATGTAAATTAATTGTGGTGATATGTTTAAGTAATAACAATATACATGATAAATTACAATGGTTTTAAATTCTCTTTCTATTGACTTGATATACATATATATATATATATATATATATATTCGTTTTATACTTAATGAGATGGTCTGAAAATCTGATAATTATATATATATATATATGCATATATATATATGCATATATATATATATTTCTAAAATTAAAAATGGCGTAATGGAATCATATTATAAGTATTTATAGCTTCTCTTCCTATATTCGGATTTTAATCATGTCAAAACTAACTTTATTTCCTTTTGGCCGATTGATTGTTGCTATTTCTTCTGATGAGTTCAGGACAAAATAGATTCACTAATTGATATAATAATTTAATGATTGATTTTGCGCTACGAAACAGATACTGTCATGAATTGTAAAAGTCAACTGAATTAAATGAATAAATTATAAGATGATCAGCATCATGAACTTTGGAATATAACTTTTCTCATTCATTCACTATATTGCTTTGTAATTACATTGGGCTTCTTAAACAAGGCTTGGTATATATTATACGGAAATAAAATATATTTCCACAGAAACATATGTATATATATATATATATATATATATATATATATATATATATATATATATATATATACATACATACATCTTTATATACATAATTATCAATTCCACTTTTTACGGTGGTAGCGTTTTCAATAATATTATAAACTGGGAAGGTAGGAATATTTCCCGAGATGCAGTTTTAATTTTTTCTACGTTTTTTTTTTCTGCCTAGTGATTTCGCCCTCTTTTGAAGTCATTATTGGATAACGCAGAAATAGCGGACGATCGCGTATCGATTAATGCTTCCCTATGGGAAAGACTCAACTGAGCGGAACAACAAGTCATTAATTTATTCGACGTCGTAATAACAGCCGATAAGTAGATAGTGTTATGGCTACCAGGATCGCTGCGAGCATGGCATGCCAGGTTCAAGTATACGGCAGAATAGACTCACAAGCATTTTATACTCTTTTTCACTCCAAACAAGGTATATTGCCATTTGGAACGCAAGGAACTACTATTTTGGATCATATCTACAGAGAAGTTGACCAGGGAGATGTTCGCTAACATTACTTTTAAACTTCAGCAGATTAATAGTGTTAGGTCAGTAAGATTAGAGGTAAATTCGAAAGTTTATCAGTCCGAAGGAAGAAATTCTAAGCTTATAAAACTTTTCGGTATCTGGGGACCTCAAAGATTAAGAATTAGTATTTTGCTGCTTTCCAGGTGAGTCGCGAGTATGTGCATTGAGTGGGGCACACGTGCTATGAATTCACCAGAACACATTCCATAAAATAAGCACATAGATGCGGCATTGCTGCAGAGATTGGTTGCTTGGTCGTATATACAAGTGCGACACCATGTTTGATTAAGGTCGTTAAAAGCTAGGGGGAGTTGGAAAAGAACAAAGGATATATGACAAAAGAAAAAGAAGTAGGTTTAGAGAGTAATAAAAAGAAGTACTAACAGGCAATGGATAGGAATTTGTTCTTAAAGCAGACAAAGAGAAATAAGGGTTTAATTGTGACCTGATTACCGGATGATTGATAGGTAGAGAACAATGGGCCAGTAGGTATTTTGGGGGAGGGTTACTGTCAGTCAAATGGAAAAATAGGAACGATACTTGACGGGGGAGAGTCAGTCGGACGCTTAGTTGAGGTCCGAACCTCGCCACGGACAGTTGGTCACTTAGAGGTTTATGATGGAAATAAGAAAATTAACTGACGGCAAGTGACAGATATGGCATCGCCAGAACGTATGTATGAACCACAGCGTGTTGGGTCGGGGGTCTAACGGTGGGGTCACATGGTGTCACACAAGGAGGTTTTCGACATCGTGGAGAAGTAACTAAGATAACGGGGAAATACTTAAAATCCCACAGGAATTACGTTAGGAAAGGAATTGTAAATGATTATGGCAAAGTATCTCATGCTGTTATATTTAATATCGCGACTAGGCGTTGATGAAGTAGATTTAGTTTGAAATGATGATTTGTCGCGCAGTGTTCTTGTCTCCTCATTTGTATAAAATTACTTTCACTAAAGAATTGTTTTACTCGTGTTCATCCCTAACAAGGCATATCGCCACGTACATGTAAGGAGCTACTAATTGGATCGATGCCTAGGAAACAAGAACTTTAGTTTGCGTTATATTTACATTTTTGTATATCAGTACAGAAAGGAACGTATGTTGCAGGAAGGGGATTGCAAAGTCTGTTCGAGCGAAGAAAGTATCAGAGTAGAAAACATTCTGGCGTTTAAGGACCTCAACAGCGAAGAGGTGTGATTTTGTTGTTAAGCGGGTTTGTCGGGGATGTGTACGTCAAGGGAGCACAAGTGCAACGAGTTATCAGAGCATATTCCATTAAAATATTTGTGAAACAGAGATACAACTTTGCGGCGATGGGACAGGGGTTGGATCTTAATTGACAAGGTGGAGCCTATTAGATTGAAGACTATTTTAAAACCCTATGCAAGGGGGAGATACTAGTACAAGATGCACTAGCCCAGATATGGAAAATACTCCATGTATTAGCGAATGGAGACTTTGTAGAGGTACAGCATACTCTCAGGGGTGAGTAGTCTTCTAGCACGATAGAGGAAACGCGCCTTTTTTGCAGCATCCTTTGCAATGTCCTTAATGTATTTGTTCCAGTTCAAATAGCCCGTGAAATTCTGAGGAGTTAGGACGAATTCTCAGTTAGTGTGGTATTTATAATGGATATCGCTGGTTAGAATAGCGTCTTGTAATTGTTAAAAAACAGCTTAGTCTTACTAGCATTGAATGTTACACTCTATTTACGATCCCACTCCACTACAGTCTGGAGGTCATTTCTAACGATTCTGCCATCATCTTAGATTTGTATACATCCATTCTTCCCATCGTACATGTTATAGAATGGCGTATCATCAGCAAATATACTCATCTCGGACACAATATTAATAGGGCGGTCGTTAATGAATATCAAGACTAATAGTGGTCCAAGTATCGATCTCTGAAGCACTCCCGCATTAAAGTTATACTGCTTGGATGTACGTTCATCAATGGCAACCGGGATTGCTCTGTTGTCTAAGAAAGTTTTAATTATATTTAGTATTCGTCCAGTTATACAGTATGATTTGATTTTCATTAGCAGTCCTTCATGCCAGACTTTGTATAAGGCCTTAGATATATCAAGGGCTACAGCGCTTGCTTCAGCCGTCTTATCCAGTGCATGGTATATGTGTTCATAAATGACTGTTAAAATATGTGCAGTAGAACGAAAGTCTAAAACAATACTGTTTATCAAAAAGATTAGCTTTTGCGAACAGGTGGACTAGTGCTTGATTAATTAAGGACTGAAAGGTCTAAACATCTCGACAACATGACAATTATCACATAGCCTTTCATATTAGTATCTGATTATATTCTAAAAAGAATTCTCGAAACCACTGTTAACAACAGAATCAAGCAGATAAAAATGTAGTACGTGCTGACTTGTAGGAATTTCTCTGCCTGTCTTTGACACATACGCCATTAGTTTCAATCAATGCACGATCATATCAAAGTCCCTGAGAAATTAATATCAATTCAAATATACATTCAAAGTATCTTATCCTGCCTTGACAGAGTTCAGAACTGGCTTCGAAGTTGGTAAGTGATGAGCCTGTCTCTTCTTCGACCTCTTTTCCATATCCGAGACGTTGAGAGCTTGTTTTTTCTCTTTTTTATTTTCATAATAAGTGCTCGTCCAAGCTTAAGTCTATGGTTCCTCCACGCCAAGCTTTCACAAAAAGCATTCGTCTCGTTACAATCACCACAAACATTTTGCTCTATATTCTATCTGTATTTTAATCTGGACGTAGATTCCATAAACAAAGCTTGTTTTTTAGAACTGATCACCAATGGAACTTAATTATGTTGGCATGCTTTTCAGTTAACTACAACATAGTTGTCTTCAAGTTAAATGATTATTTTGATATCTCACCCCTTTAAATAATCAAATTAAACCTAACTTCGATCACCATAAATCACTGAGTTGTTGTAATTACACTCATTAACCCTTATCCTCGACCGACTTTCGGGCCTTGATAAATGGTGACTTACTTGTATATTGGAATATTTAACCAAATAATTGTTTTACAAGAAAATAATTGCAGTCAGGGTGTTGCCGCCCTCTTTATATATCTCAGCTAGGATAGAGTCTGAGCAGGCGCTTTCCCAGTGGACGACCGGCGGCGGAAGTCTTTCTCATGAAAGCAATTCGCCTGTTCTCGTGAAATCAGCTTTCACATGAAAGCAAAAGAAATTACCGTAACCGAGGAAATGGATGAACCCCCAACCTTCGAAGAGGATATAGGGTTAATGAGTGTAATTTCAACAGCTTAGTGATCGATGGTGGTCGACGTTAGGTTGGGGTGAGACATAAAAAAATCATTAAACTTGAAGACAACCATGTTGTAGTCAGTCTAAGATGGTTGGAAGTTTATCCATTTTCTCGTTTACAGTAATTTTTTCTGCTTTCTTGTCAAGCCAAGAATCATGCATCTGCCTGAGGTTCAACTGAATGTTGCTACGCAAACTCTTCTATTTGCCTTTCTTTAATTTGGAGGATTGACCGTCAATATTTTTTTTATGCAGAATGCTTCTCCTCTAACAACTGAGTAGTCTCCAGGTAGTTCTCATCAATCCAGTCCTTGTGTTTTCTGTAGACCGGCCTTAGGCACTTCGTGGCTGTGCTGTACACGGTCTCGCTGTTTCCACATCACGGTTGTCTATTGCAGCAGATTCAAGGCGTTCTGACAGAGTTTCAGAGACAGATTTCTGGACAGTTTTTATTTTCAACTTGTTGACATTCAGTCGTTTTGGTGCTATCTTTCCTTGGGGGTTTCTCTTTGGTTGGATATGCAAATTAAGCTTAGCCACTACGAGGTGGTTGGCTGTCCAGCACTCGGTTCCACACATGCCCCTAGTGATACGTATATCCCACCTGTCCCTTTTACTGATGAAGCGCATTTTTCACCGCAAAGCCAACTCCTGCCTCGCGCCTCTCCCAGTTCCTCTGCCACTCCAAAAGGTCTAGCCCTGACCCCTTCCATTGATTTCATTTTCACCTGCCAATCTTGTTTCACTTAGAGCAGCAATGTCAATATTGTACCTGATGAGTTCGCCTGCAATAAGTGCAATGCGTCTTAAGGTCTGTCAGTTATTTTGTCCAAGTGTGTACGAAGTTCCATGTCGCAATCTTTATAGGTATTTTTTTTCTTTATATTGACCGCATTATTAGGGTTCCTGCTAACCGCGGTAAGCCCACCAGGATGTAATGGAGCGGGCAATGTTTTCTAGCCTGTTCTCCATACCACGGGGTGAGCAGTGCTGTCCTAAAGAGAATTGTTCAGGCACTCAACCGGCTGCCGAACTCCATTTCCACTCCTGTTTTATATATATACAAGCAAGCTGACCGGATAATATTTACATTAATTTTTGCTCCCCCTACATGACGTCATATATGACATCATCTCTAATGACATCATGTATGATGTCATCTACTATACATCCCCTCCAAACGTACTTTTCGATAAATAGTAACACGTATAAAACCTAGTAGACAAACATCCGCTAGAAGACGACTATTGTTTCAGTAGAAAGCGCTAATGGAAACAATGCAACAACATATAACGTATAAATCATTTATACAAAAATTCGGTAATACTACAAAAATTATTCATAAAGTAGAATAATTGGAATAAATTGGAATAAATTTTAACAAATAAAAAGAAAGTTGTTAAACAAAAATCTCCGTGCTTTTCAACAAAACTTGCTACCTATATATATATATATATATATATATATATATATATATATATATATATATATATATATATATATATATATATATATGTATATATATATATATATACATATATATATATATATATATATATATATATATATATATATATATATATATATATATCTCGGCCCTGTCGGTGTGTCATTAGAATACGCCGACTGCCCCCCTGCAAAGGGTAAAAGTTCCTCAACGGGGGTCCTGGATATGACCTTAAACTATATCCGATGGTGAGGCCCCCTTTAATTGCCATTGCCCCCAGGTCCACTCTGACCCGGAGTGGTAGTACCTGTTAGGGTCCCAACTATGGGTTAAATAGAAACTGACTTGCAAAAAACAAATATATTCTATTAAAAAAATTTCAAAATCACCGGATTCGGCATTAAATAACATGAAAAGGGTTGATATGCCGTAAAACAAAAACAACGAACCAACCAACATATATATATATATATATATATATATATATATATATATATTTAATAATGTGATTGATAATTTAAAATTAAAGTTAGAATTAAAAATTAAAATTCTGTTTCATAAGAAGGAACAACCACAAAGTCAAATTATTGACTTTGTTGTTGTTCCTTCTTATGAAACAGATTTTTAATTCTAATTTGAATTTTAAATTATCAATCACATTACTAAATATTAAAGTAGCTCTAGGATATTTGCCTATCGAGCTTATTATATATCTGAATTACAACGAGTATTGTTCTTTTCTTGTATTTCAATTAAATTATTAATTTTACTATCCCATTAAAATACACTCTGCTCTTTAGACTACTGTTCTAACTCCCTTTGAATATATATATATATATATATATATATATATATATATATATATATAAGAATGTGTGTGAGGACACTTCTCAACCTATATACTAAACGAATTTTTATCTAAAAACTTGAAAATTTGTATATAGGTTATTCAGACATGTAAAAAAAATTTAATATTGTTTTCATTCGAAAGAAAGTGCTTAAAGGAATCAAAATTGAAAAATTAGTACGTGAGAGTCGTAGAATTTTTTGTTTGCTGTTTCACGATTGCGCAAGCGTGAATGTTTCACATTACAGATTCCTTAATTAAATATAAATCGGTTTAAAACACCGTGTAAAAGGTTTGGTTTCGATCTCAGTTCGACCATATTTTTTTTTATTATAAGAAGTAGAATGTTTAGAAAAACATAATACTCGTATGTACATGTCTCAGTTTCTATATGGATTAAAGTATAATACTTATGCGTATTTTCGGCCGGCCTGCTAGTATATATATATATATATATATATATATATATATATATATATATATATATATATATATATATATAGGCCGCTTGGCGTTACGGGGTCGTAAAGTATATCTAAATATCAATTATTATATTGTACCTAATATATAGTAATGATTTCAACAGTAAAAAAAATATGTATGTGCCGTCAATTAGAATCGAAACCAAGACATATAGCTCTTCAGCATTATCCGTTAACGTATGGGCTAAATCCACGCGCGGACAAAAACTCCCAAAATAACACTCTCTAACCAATAACTTTTAA